>NC_132878.1:90691506-90846506 GCF_030463535.1 Salminus brasiliensis
ACACACACTACACTGTCCTATTTTATTGGGCCATTTTCAGTTGTCTTCTGCATTATCCTGTAATTCATAAATCAGCCTATACTTAAACCTTTCCCTGGGAATTGAAGCAGATGTCCCCACAACATGAAATGCCCTCGTTTCCCTGCCAGCATTCCGATACCGGGTCCCCACAACGAACCACGCATATGCACGCCCACACACGCTCACACACACGCACGCTCACCACCACGCTCTCGCGATAGTGGGGCGGTCGCTGAGGAAAAATGGCCGCTCACGGAACGAGTCCTGGATCGGGGAACAACATTAGGTTCAGTCCGGAGCGACGCAGCTGACCTACGGCGAGTCCGCTTTGGCTCAGCCGGTCCTCTCCAACTGTCCACCCCCGAGCGGATGGGTGAGGAGGCCCGAGGCAAGGGGCGCAAGGAACCACAGCGAGTCCGTCTGAGAGCGCGGAAGAAGCGGGACGCTAGCTAGAAAGCTAACGTTAGCTTAACGTTAGCTTGCTAGCTAGCTAGCCTCACCGAAAACCCAGACGAGCCGAGCCCGAACCGCCTGGGTTTCAGTGGGCAGGAGCGGATAAAGCGAGCCGGAAGAGCTGGACCTTTCATTCGGCTGCTAGTATGAGTGGACCCGGGCCGGACAGCGAGCCAGAGGCGAAGGTCCTTCACATTAAGCGGCTGTACAGGTGAGCTACAGGCCAGCTAACACGGTCAGTGGACAGCTCCGTCCAAAAACACCACCCCCCAGCTTTCTGGACGGACCGTCCGAGTTCATCCTCCTCGTTAGACTCGCTATAAATGGCTTAAACACATTTAGAGTCAGTGGCCTGATCCTCGCCCCTCGGTTTCGGACACTGGCATGCACTGGGCAACGTTAGCAGGCTAGCGTGCGTGTATTTAGAGCATTGTCGGGACTTCATTTGCCTAGATATAGATGCACTAACGTTATGGGGCCATCTGCCAATGCAAAAGTGTCCTGTGCACACGGTCTGTCCAAATGTTTGTGGACACCCCTTCTAAGGAATGCATTGAGCTAGTTTAGGTTGCACATGTTCCTGACACAGATTGTCCAGTACTGCCATTACATTAGGACTCTCTGGGGCAACATGCTGTCTAATGCCAGGCATGGGCTAGAGAGGGGGGTGTAACGCCCCCCCCCCACTACCTATGTCTGTGTTCTCTGGAATGATGGATGGTGCTCCATCCAGTGCTTTTGGGATGAGGAGGGGAGGATGGGGTGGGCTGGTGATCCTCCAGCATCCTGACCTCACTATAACGCTCTTGTTGCTGAATGCTGTCAAATGCTCACAGCAGTGCTCCTCCAAAATCTAGCAGTAAGCCTTCTTCCCTGGACAGTAGAGACAGCAACAGGATAACTCTTTAAATGAATGAGCAGGTGTCCCAATATTTATGTCCATATAGTGTATATAACATATATAATTATTAAAATTAAATCTATTTCAGAAGAGTTAGAAAGCACTAATTCTAACTAGACAAGACAAGACACAGATGGATAATGGAATTTGGCCTCCGCCCATAACCTTAACCCATGCGGTGAACACACACACACACAGACACATGTGTCTGGAGCAGTGGGCAGCCATCGCTGTGGCGCCTGGGGAACAGAGAGGGTGAAGGACCCTGCTCAAGGGCCTAACGGTAGCAGCTTGCCAAGATGACCAGGTATCGAACCCAACACCCTGTCATTAATAGCCCGATGCCTTAACCGCTGAGCCACCACTGCCCCAAACTGATGCTTTAGCCCATATAAAAAAAATCAATGAGTGCAGAAAGGTGTCAAGGATTTTAGGTAATCCTTGGCTATTAGTCCTGGAATAATTCAGAGAGCAGGGTCAAGCCATGCTATGGTGCCCTTGGAGCGGTGGGGTTAAGGCCCATGATCAAGGACCCAATATTGTATGCTTAGCAAACCTGTGTATCGAACCCAGAACCCTGTAACCAGTAACCCTATCATCAGGAATCAATATTAGAATTGTGAGCTAATGGCGATATGCAATAGCTTCCCTGTAGGCCTACATTTCTGCATCATGCCTGTATAGGCTGGGTTATTGATCACAGGGTTGTCTGTTCAATACTCATGTCTGTTAACTTGCCACTGTTGGACCCTTGAGCAAGGCCCTTAATATCTCTGCTCTAGGGGTGCTGTAGGCTGGTGTAGCCTGGCTGACCCTGTGCTCTGGCCCTGACTTTGACCCTGTTTACACCTGGTCATGTCCTGTGGCTGGTGTGTGGACTCTATCTGTATAGGAGACAGTTTAGTCACATGCATTTAAATGTGTCTCTTGTTAGTCAGACTGAAATTCAGTCGCTGTGAGACAGAATATGCAAATTCACTCGCTGCGTGGCAGTTTTGACTGGTGTTTCAGTTGTACTGGGACGAGTTTTGGTTGTCGAACATGTCTTGGAGAGATAGATAGGCTATAATTTGGGGCCTTAAATGCCTCTCAGACCACCTCCTGAAGTGGTTTGAGTGATGGGATTTGATCTTATCCAGATATAATCCTGATACTCAAGACACCTGAAGTGACCAGGTGTAAACGAGGTCTCTTAAAAAATGGGGTATACAAAGAGAACAGTTTATTGAGAGTAAAGGTACTAAAACTCTTAATTTCATGTTAGACAATCTGGGTCTATTACAGGGATGAGTGGGCTTTTCTAAAATCACTACTGTCGCACCTAGCGGTGAACAAAACTGCTCCAAACCCAATATATTTAATCCTATGAGCATTTTCTCACAAATCACTGGATCCTATGAAGCTGTTAAACAGTCAAAATACATTTTTCTTTCCTACATATGCGCTAACGCTGCAGCACACCGAACTGACGTAACAAGACAAGCTCAGCAAAATAGCCCAAAGAAAGCAGCGAGCTTTCTCAAATGAGGTTAGTTCAGTTGCTCTGGGTGCAGCAGAGTACAGTAGTTTCAGTAGCTGCTGGTGTTTATATATAATAGTCTTGATGTTTAGTAGTCTCCATTGCAATGCATGAAAACCAAAGAGCAGCTTATATAATCGTTTTGAGGTCATATCGCCCAATACTATATCGATGTAGCTCTTTTGACATATTAATGACAATAATAGGTCATAGATAGATCATTAAAGATCTTCAGGAGAAAAATGCACAAATGGACAAAACCAAATTTGGTCGGGGACAACTGATCGTTTGAACATTTGCATTCACACACACAGCTCCTTCCGGGTAATGTCCGGAAAGTTTGGGGTTACTGTACATGTCTGAAAGTGGCTTAAGACAGACATATAGGTAGGTAGATAGATGGATAGATAGATAGATTGATTGTTTTAGCTTTATTTATGCTATAAAAGTGCAACGCAATGAAATGCAGTTAGCATCTACCAGATGTTCAAATAGTAGCTTTGTAAAATATATAGACAGGTAATAAAAAAAAAAATGCGTCCATGTTAAATATAGTAAATATAGCAAGCTGTAGGTGACTATATTTACAAGACAAATACCTACAGATCTACTGAGTAGAGCAGCAGGCTTCTGTTTTTCTCATGTAAACCTCAGGCCTTTCCTGACTGAGAGTCTTGAAAATGAGAAGAAATGCTGTTAGATCAGTGTTGACAGGAGTGCTGTGAGCGCAGATTAGCATATGCTAGGGAAGCAATGCCTAGAATAACAGGTTATATGTTTCCTTATCTATAGCCAAACACTCAATCCTCAATAATCTAGGATCACCTGGACAAACCGAGACAGTTCTCCCATTTGCACATGGGCAGTGTGTTTCCAATACAAGCTGGCATTTCCTTCGGGCTAAGGAAATAACTGACATGACGAAGGGGAGTCTACCTGGCGTCTGCTTTTGCATGTGCTCTGCGTAACTGAAGGTAGACTTGTCTTTAGCTCCACAGACACAGAGAAGGTTTATCAGCAAAGTTACTGGCATAGAAACTATAGCTGCATTGATCTCCACCCTGGGGAAGATAGCATGTAACCCATCTTCATAATGCTTAATAAAATTGCACCAGGTTTTGGCAGAACCTATAAATGTCTGTAAACCTACAGTTTTGCTTAATTAGCTTCGGTTTCTCTGCCACTGCCGTTTAATTAGTGGAAGGGAGAGCATATTTTTACATACAAGTCAGACATGTTTTGCCACGCTCCTTAGAAGGCCGACTAGGAGTAGTCACCGTTCCTAAGAGACTGATTCACACACACAATTAAACCTAACTGTGATTAGCATGATGAATATGTTAAGCTTCCAGAGTAAGTCAAATCTAGGTATTAAGGATCTAAACATTGTAATGGACCTTTTTTTAATCACTGGTAGGTGAACAGTTGCTGTAACTGGATTGTGACCACGTCAGTTCTGTATTTCAAATAGCCTTAAATGGCCAAATCTGGGGAGCAGATATACAGACACTTGTGTGTGGTGCAAACAACCACTTAGAGTCTGTTTACTCAATTCCAAGACAGATTTTCCCCAAATCCAATAAGAAATCCATGCCCAATAATATCGGAATCATATCATCTTAAAATAATGAAAGAAAGAATTAGATGATTGGTTAGATTTTCCTAAAATTCCAAACAGATATTTGAAGAATTTTTAGTTTTTGTACTCTGGAGGAGCGGAGAGTTTAGATTATGCTGGGCTACTATGCTAAGATGTCTGTACCCCATTAAAATTGAATGTTATATTTACCTGGAATAAAAACACAGGTCGATTTAGTCCCAATTTTCTGATATATTAATATGTTTCGCCAACAGCAGATAATGTACATGAAAAACCTCAGATGTCAGCACTGTCCAACATTTTACATTTACAGTGTTTCGTGGATGCTGTTTTCCCACAGTCTTTTTACAGTTGAATGAGGTTACACAGGTTGGAGAATGTAGAATTAGGAGTATTGCCTAAGGGATCTTATTGGGGTAGACTGGTGTAGAACCATAGTCTACCATTAAGAAGGCAGTATTGTGACCCATTACGCTACACCAACCACTGGTTCACTGGTGCGCCATATGGCTGTATCCAAAAGAGACGTCCAGACATCATTGCAGATTGTTGATTACGAGTGATCTGGACACTTGGGGTTACATATGCAGATCCTCCTGGTGATGTCTGGAGAAGTTACTAGGTTACTGTACATGTGGGGTTACTGGCAGGCAGACAGACAGATTATTTGACTGGATAGATTGATTCAGCTTTATTGTTATAAAAGTAAAAAACGTAAAAGGCAACAAAATACAGTTAGCATCTACAAGAAGTTCACATGGTACCATGAGTGTGTGAAAAAACAATGTGCAAGAATGTGGAAGGTGTGGAAGAAATATGAATACAAGTAAATATATAAAAATATACACCTATGTTAAATATGGTAAGCAATAGCTGGTAGTTGCATCAAGGCCAGCTGCTGTAACCTAAAATATGTGGTATTTTCTCTCTATTTTTTTAAATATATATTTTTACACACTGACGAAATGCCTAGTAGCAACAGATGTTTAAAAACTCACAAATTAGGGGTGGACCATATGACGACGTGGATTGAAATCGTGATAAATTTTATTGTGATACTAGTGAGCGTATCGTGGAAATTGCCAGTGCAATTGCCAACTGCACATCTCATTACAGGAAGTGTAATTGGTGCTGTTTAATTAGGTGAAGTGAAGCCGATTAAAGGAAAAAATACTATTTTAAACAGATGTTTTTAAAGTATTTGCTTCTACTGATGCATTTTAACTACATGTCAAAATATTGTGATAAATATTGAAATATTGTGATGTAATATTTTTACCATAACGCCCACTCCCTATGGTAGTGTCGGTGATATTCTCCAAAAATATATATAAATAAATAAATAATATATTTTATAATAAATTGTTATTTATCATATTTAAATATCATAATATGCTCCCAATTCTTCCCAATGCTATATATTCATTGGTGTCATATGGAGAAATCTTGATGCTGGACTTACCATTAAATCACATGCAGATATACATAGTTAGAAATATAATATAATATAATATAAGGACATTTTTGCTTCAAATTCAGTTAATAATGGTATCATCATTATTTGCCATTGCTTTTTCATATACTATGCATGTCTTACCTATGCCTTTCTGATCAGGGCTGTGGTGGAATCTGTACACAAGCTAGATGTTATCATTGGTAGCAAGTCATCACACAGAGAGGTCTTCAAGCCGGAGAACATCAGCCTGCGGAACAAGTAAGCATACCTTTCTCTCCCTCCTTCTCAGCCTGCTTTCAGAAGTTGTTTAGTAAGCATGAGTACTTAAGAGAAGGCTTTCTCTAAACCCGTTGCTTTTGCAGGCTGCGTGAACTGTGTGTGAAACTGATGTTCCTGCACCCGGTCGACTATGGCCGCAAGGCAGAGGAGCTGCTCTGGAGGAAGGTCTACTATGAGGTCATCCAGGTCATCAAAACAAACAAGAAGGTATTGCTGCTCGTTTTGGGGCTGTGAAAACGCTTTGACTGAATCAAATGAATGATTCGTTCACAGAATGAAGCTCCAGCCAGGTGCTTATGTGGTTTCAGACTTAAAGGCATACAGCTAGCTATGAAAATGAGCAAATGGATCTCTGAGTGGCCCATGAATTCTGACCCATCCTGCTTTGCCATCAGCATTTAGAGTCTGAGTGAGCACATGCTCTCTCTGGGTGGGTAGATGGCGCTCTGTCTCCCTACGTGTTTTTCTCTGAGCGTGTTGGCTGCCCAGCGATGCTGTGTCCGTGGCAGTTCGACCAGAGCCCGTGGCTTGCAATACTCCCAACGCTAGGAGGGTAAGGACTTCACATGTCTCCTCCGATACATGTTAAGTCCTTCCTCTCCAAGTGTCAGGATTTCTACTGCTAGGGTGGGCTAGTTGGCAGTACCAAATTGGGAGGAAAAAAAGGGAAAAAATTGACCAATTTAATTTAAAATGCACAAATGTATGTTGCAAAGCTACTGTGGATATATGAAATTTAGTATGTTGAAAAATCATAGCATTTTGTTTGGCAATGCTATATCGATTCTCTGAATTCATGTGTAAAGATTAGTGTTTAAACTCTATCCACTGTTCTTATGGGGGGAAAAAAAAGTCTTCTTTTACTCAGATGTATAAGATGGTGTGTGTTTATACTATGACCGATAATTAGAGCTGGCTGATATGGAAAAATGTTATATCATAATATTTAAAGACATTTTTACGATAGACAAAATTTATCTCAATATTTCATCATGTAGACAAAATGCACCAACAGCATAAACAATTTAAAAACTGCTGCTGTCCAAATCCCATAGTGAGTACTGTGATTTTTACTGAAATAGAAAATGTCCAATAAATCGGTGCTCTTTAAGCACTGACGATATCCACAATACACTCATAAAAGCATATTTTGCACCACAATAACAAAATGTATCAATATGATAAAATATTAGTGATTAGGGTTGCAACAATATTCTATTTTTGTTAATAGTATGATAACTGTCAGTAAATATCCTGGTTTTACAGTATTTCACAAATTTTCTACTTATTATTATTATTATTATTATTATTATTGTTAATAATAATAATAATAATAACAGATACAGTGACCAGTGAAGGAATGTTTTTTTTTTTAATATTTTATAATGGAAGTTTTTAAAAATTCTCCTTTTTAATAATAAAATGAATAAACAAAGAAATACATAAACGAGAAGGCTGCGCATGAGGTGGAGCTTTTATTTTTTTATTATTTCCTGTTATTGTTTTTTTTTTTTTTTTTAATGATTGATTTTCGTTATAGAATTACTTGCTGCTTGAATCGAATTGACTTTGGTTTTCAAAAGTCTTAAAATAGTAAGAAATTCCTGTGATTCTCTGTTCACAGTAACTATCAATTTTGATACCGTTAAACCTAAAACAGCGCTAATCATGATGCGTATCATATTGCAAAATTCCTGCCAAAACACAGCCGTAATAGCCACAGAGGTCATATTGGTCATATTGATGCCTTTTGTTTTGTATGTACCATTTCTACAGTTAACATTTTTTTGTCTTTGGTTTCTCCTCTCCACGCTGCAGCACATTCATAGCCGTAGCGCTCTGGAATGTGCCTACAGGACTCACCTGATAGCTGGAGTAGGTTTCTACCAGCACCTCCTGCTCTATATCCAGTCTCACTACCAGCTGGAGCTGCAGGACTGCATCGACTGGACGCATGTCACTGACCCCCTCATCGGTGAGACCCTATTTCCCATTCACTGATATTTCATGAGAAAGATTTACTTTATTTGATTGCGTTTGCAATGTAAGGCCTGAGTGTTTGTGTGACGTATTTCTGTAGGTCGTAAGAAGCCTGTGTCTGCAACGCCTAAGGAGATGGAATGGGCTCAGATGGCCTGTCATCGATGTCTTGTATATCTGGGTGATCTTGGTAAGTCCTTTAGTGATTTCAGAAAATGTGTGAAGCAGATTTGAATTAGGGAATTATGGACCTTTTTAATTTTTTTTAGACCTGTAGCATTTGTTTTTTGGGATATTGGGACTATTTGCTTACATGGCAAAGGAAACTGTAGTAACTATAAGGACTAGAAGTGAAAGAAGCTGTGTGAATTTTGTGTGCAGCACGGTACCAGAATGAACTGGCAGGCGTGGAGGCAGAGCAGCTGGCTGAGCGCTTTTACCACCAGGCCCTGTCCGTTTCGCCTCATGTCGGTATGTGACGCCGCCCTTTGTCTTCCCCATTGTCTATGATTGGGTGGTGTCAGTCAGATATTTGAGCTCAGCCTTTATATTTGTCAAATCAAATGGTAGTTTACTGATCACATACACACAATCATGCATGATAAAACCATTAGTTGAAGTGCTTTAAGGACAGTCTGATCACATAAAAAAAGATGATAGACAGGATAAACATATAAAGATTAAAAACGGGTCAATGCAGATAGGAAGTAAAATATGTGAATTAAACAGTGTGTATGTTTAGTAAAGGTGAAGTTAAGCTGTGACCTCTGAGCAGAGCTGTATGGAAATATTCCAGCTGCATCACTGTTAATCATCCTCTGGGTAAACTGTTGGTGTGTTGAATCACATGTGCCTAAAATAAATCCCTAAAAATCCGTTAGACCAGTTTAAGTATTTTTGCTGTTTGAATTTTCACAGACTGTTTAGGCACATGTCTTCTAATTGTGAGTGATGATTAATAAGCTAAATAAGCTAAAATAAGCAAACTTTATTTCTAGCTTATTTGACTACTGGTCATTTTAAAATCTGAACAATCGGACAGCAAAAAAGTTAAACTGGCTGTCCTTACTTTTGTGACACTGTTTTTAGGAGAGAAATAGAGAAATTCTTTGAATTATATTTAGGTTTTAATATTGATGCCATTTAGTTCAGGAAAGTTAATGTGGGGAATTAATATGTAGGCCTCTTTTTTAATCTCTAAATTGTAGTGCTATGCATTAACTGTTGTGTGTTTGACAGGCATGCCTTTCAATCAATTGGGTACGCTGGCTGGAAGCAAATTTTATAACGTTGAAGCCACCTACTACTACCTTCGCTGGTAAGTGATGGGTACACAATCATTTCTCTGACAGTGCAGTATTCCGCGCGGCCTCTGGGGGGCACTCTAACCACACTGAATAGAACAGTAATCCAAATATCCAAATGCAGTGATTTTACACCACACTGTAGTTGGAGCCAACCTGTGGAACATTTATGGCGTTTGTTTGTTTGGGCTTGATGTGCCTTGTGATTAATATCAGAAACAAAAGCGTGATATATTCTCGGAAAAAGCAATGACTAACCTACTTTTCCTGTTCAACAGCATTCAGTCAGAGACTCCCTTTGAGGGAGCGTACGGGAATCTGAAGCGTTTGTTTGACAAAGCAGCCAAGATGTACCACCAGGTGAAGAAGCAAGAGATGAAGAAGCTCTCGCCGTCACGCCAGAGGTTAGCTTTCACACTTTGTGAAAAGGGGTCACGCTTGCGCTTGCACACACTCATGCCAGTATGCAAAAGTGTCACAGTGTGAAATGTAATCTGGCATAAATAGGCAGCTATTAAAATCTGATATCTTGCAGTAATGGCTAATCAACTAAACTTTTGAAAAGGTCAAAGCCTCTTTTACTAAAGATTTTTGCATAATGTAAAGTATTTGTCATCAAGTGATAAAATGATGCTAATTTAATGATTCATTTGTTGCTTAATTTTAGATCAAAAGATATCAAAAGACTTCTTGTAAGTTTCATGTACCTACAGAGTTTGCTGCAGCCCAAGAACAGGTAAGCTGTCTCTTTTTAATATCATTTAGCATTTAATTTTTAACTTGTTGCTAAAATATTGTCCAAATGTTTGTGGACACCTCTTCCAATGAATGCATTCAGCTACTTTAACGTACATTGCTGACACGGATGTGGAAATGCATGCACACACACACACAGCTGGTCTAGTCCCTGTAGAGAAGTCTTGCCAATACATTAGGAGCAGATAAACATTTATCCATTGGTTTCATTCTCAATGCCAGGCGTGGACTTAAGGGGTATAAAGCCCCCTAGCATTGAGTTGTGGAGCAGTGGAACTAACGGTGTTCTCTGAAATGATGATTGGTGCTCCATCCAATACTTTTGGGATGAGGTGGGGTAGTGATCATCAAATATCCTGTCCTCACTAACGCTCTTGTCTGTGAAAGCAATAAAATCTTAATGCCATTGCTCCTCCAAAATCTAGTAGAAAACCTTCCTCCCTGGACAGTAGAGACAGATACTCCAGCAAAAGCAGGAAGAACTTAATTTAATATACCCTGAATTTAGGAAAAAACAATAAATGAGCAGGTGTCCCAATACTTTTGTCCATATAGTGTATAATCTCACAATTGCATATGGTTATATAAAGTCAGTATTTTAATACCACTCTTTAATGTCAGTGTTA
The DNA here is from genome assembly GCF_030463535.1 of Salminus brasiliensis. Taxonomy (NCBI): domain Eukaryota; kingdom Metazoa; phylum Chordata; class Actinopteri; order Characiformes; family Bryconidae; genus Salminus; species Salminus brasiliensis. The sequence goes on from NC_132878.1 coordinate 90,702,402, forward strand.
GGAGCATGGTTCTGCTATTACCAGTATTAATCGAGCTACTGATTTTAGGCGTGAAGACACTTTACTCTAGCCAGTGCTGGAACTGCTAGCAGTAGAGATAGAGGAGTCGTACTTGGGGCTTGAAGCACACAAGTGTGCTGTGGTAGCCTCCTAATGGGTTTTTAATAGGTGCCTTATATATGAACCTTTTTCATACATAGACATATGGATATTTTGGGGGTAATTTTTATGAATGGGCTCTGCAGTGGCTGTAACGATTGCTGTCTTTTCTTTGCTGGATGCAGTGTGATGGAAACGGAGCTTACCTCACTATGCCAGTCAGTCCTGGAGGACTTTAACCTGGTGCTGTTCTACCAGCCCACACCTAGCCATGGGAGCCAGTCTGTCAGCGAGGAAGATGATGACCATGATCAGGCCTGCTCTGTGCTGCCTGACAGCCTGGTCTTTAAAATGGTAGTCATCTGCCTTATGGTGGTGCACAGTTTAAAGAGAGGAGGTAAGTTGGTGGGGAAGGCTGTTAGTTTGTGAACGTTTCCATTTTTTTTTTTTTTTTTTTGTGTAGAGAGTGGAAATAGTTGGCTTATAGGTTCAGGCTGAATGTACTGATGGTTGGTAGTTAGTATGTTTGATTGACCTTCATTATTCCACTCATGCTGTTCCAAGAAACACTAAATTGCGAGCGCAGTCATGTGCTAATGCACACCGTATTTTCTGTCTTTTGCGGTTCAGGCAGTCTCTTTGTTAATAAATTGTTCTTTCCATTTCAGGTTCTAAGCAGTACAGTGCCTCCATTGCCTTCACACTAGCACTTTTCTCTCATCTCGTGAACCATGTCAATATCCGGCTTCAAGCTGAACTCGAGGACGGGGAAAGTGAGGTCCCACCATTACGCACTGATAACACTGGTAAGGAAATAGAAAAGGCTTTTTCTATGAAGATTTAGTTTAATTATTAATGATACACTCATTATGACATTTTGATGCAAAGCACATATGAATGGCATGTACGTTCACTTACTTACTTTCCTCATGTTAAGAAGCTTTGGAGCTAAACTATTAGCAGTAGGGCAGGGCAATGTGTCGTTAAAAAAACCCCACCAAATATATGTGTAGTATTTGTATAAATAAATATAAATTATATGTATATCATCTCAAGTTACCATAAATGTGTGAATTAATTCCAAAAAAAAGAAAGTGCATGGGTCATTTGTGTGACAACGTTTGATGACACTTTATTTGGAGTGCTCCTTTTTAAATAAAATAAACACTAATCAGACTGTCAGAAATGGATCAACAGCATCTCAGTGATGTAGCAGTATCTGAATTTTCAGTAGATCATCAAGCGACGTTTATGAAGTTTTCCACTGAATGCAACTGTTCCTCGCTTTGTTTGGCGACTCTGAGTTCAGATCTGTAGATGAGGTCACTGATCATCTAACGGGTCTGATCATCTCAGCATTCTCAATCAGCTGTTATAGACCTTCTGCTGACACCAGTCTGACACTGGAGCCTAACTGGATTAGACTGAGATTAAGGGACTAGGGTGAGGGTCAGGATTAGGTTTTGGGTTGGGGTTAAGGGTAGGAGTAGGACTAGGATTAGGGTTAAAGGTTGGGGTTGGGTTGAGGTTAGGGTTAGGAGTAGAGCCAGGGTTAGGATTAGGTTTTAGGTTGAGGTTAAGGTTAGGATTAAAGCTAGGGTGAGGGTAAGGATTAGGTTTTAAGTTAAGGTTAAGGGTTAGTATTAGGACAAGGAGGACGGTTAGGATTAAATTTTGGGTTAAGGTTAGGTTTAGAGCTAGGGTAAGGGTTAGGATTAGGTTTTGGATTGAGGTTAGGGTTCGGATTTGGGCCATAGGGCCTTTACCCTTAGTGTATTCAGATGCTTCACTGCTGTTACTGCACTTATATGCTGTTGATGTGTTAATGGTATTTTGTTAAAAGTTTATTAAACATCTACAAACATCTACCCAATGTTTAGATTTTGAATTGCTCTGATGTGAAGTCCTGCACAGTGGTCCACGGTTGCCACTTCTGTTAGTGTGTTTATACTTGTAGTTGGATGGCCTTGGTCTGGACCAAGCAAGAAAAACATACACGGTTACATTTTAGTCCTGGTTTGCTTTGCCTTTGTACTGACATATTTGCAATCGAACCTATATTAGAGAAATAAAACTGGTTCATGATGTACATATAACAGTGTGTGGTTTGGGACACAGCCCTGCTTGGTTTGGTGCACAGCAGTGTTCAAAAGACAGCATTCACACTTACTCTACTGCACTAATGGAGAAATCACACTAGTGTTTGTTTTAAGCCAACCTGATGAGCTGACAAGTATAACACTTGGGTTTGTTATTCTGCAGATTAGGTGTATTTCAAATGGGCAATGACAAAGTATTACTAGTTAAGACTTCAGAGCAGAATTGTGCTTCCCAGGTAAACCTCATCAGCTCAAACAGGGTGCAAGAGTGGTGCTTCGGATGAGTCAACCTGTCCTCCTTACTGTGTTGGTGTTAATGAGTCAATCTGGCATCACCTGCTTCTCTTGTAGATGATGCTGATGTCAAGGAACAGGCCGGCAAGCTTCCTTCAAAGGCGAGAACCTTTCAGAACGGTTCATTGGACGATGAAGACGATGACGACGAGGAAGATGAGAACAATGAAGACGGGTCGAAAAGCAAGAGGACAGGCGCAGCGGGCAAGAAAGTAAAGAAGAGCGGGGAAGACAAGCAGAGACAGAAACGAAAGTACTCACGTCTGTCCATGCTCCGCCGCCGCCGCTGCGCCCGCGATGAGGATGAGAGTGACCTAAGTGAGGGCTTTGAGAGTGATGAAGAGGAGGAGGAAGAGTGTGGAGGGGCTGCGGACGGGCTGGGGGTCTGCAGGGCCCCGGCAAACTCTTTGGCGAAGGAGGGGCGGAGCGAGGAGAGGGCCTGGGAGAGTGGCTCTGAGGAGGAAGAAGAAGGTGGCACAGCTTTTGACGTGGAAACAGACTCTGACATGAACAGCCAGGAATCACGCTCGGACCTAGAGGAAATGGAGGATGCGGAAAGTCCAGCGCAAGAACAACAGCAGCAGCAGCAGCAGGAGGACGATGAAGAAGAGCAGCAGCCTCAGCAGCAGCAACACCAGCCACCCTCCCGGGAGGAAGGTTCCACCCCACCAGCCACCAATGGGCCACTACTGTCCAACGATCCAAGTATTAGCAGTAACCTGCAGGCCATGTCCTCACAGCTTTTCCAGTCCAAACGCTGCTTTCGTCTTGCTCCCACCTTCAGCAATGTTCTCTTGCGTCCCCCTAATGCCTCCAACCCTACTCCTGACTCAGACTCCCCTGCTCCTTCTCTAGAAGCCACGCCCCCTCCTGGAAACTTGTCCGGCAGCGCTACCCCAGAAATCGCTAACGGAACCAATGACAACGGTACATTTCTGAATTTTGTTGGTTTTTTTTCTTCTTGTTTGTTTCTTTGAGCTTGTATGATCGTTTTCCTCTCTTTTCAGATGGTGAATCTGATACCGAGGACAGCGAGCAGAGCAACCAGTCGTTTCACAGCGAGAAAACTCTATCGGAGAGACTTGAGATTTTGACCAATCAGGGTCTCATTCAGGTTGTGAAGGTCTTCGTGGACTGGCTGAGGACTAATACAGACATCATCGTCATGTGTGCACAGGTATAGCTGCACTGCAGGATGCGTTTTAAAGTGGTTATACCGTTCTTAAATGATTAGTTACTATTCTTTTAGTTAGTATTTTAGGCCGTTTTCACACTAGAGCAATCCAGACTACCAATCTCTGGTCTAAAATTGGTGGTCTGGGGTTCGTTTCTAGAGAACTCCTTCGTTTCTAGAGATCTGCTGCTGGTGTAAAAGCTATTTGCTCCCAGCAATTCGCATGGAATTGCGTGATTGGTTCTTTGACTTATTGCCTGCATGGCTAAAAACCTCCTCCTCTAAGAACTACTTGTTGTTTGCAGATGTTCCTGCATGGTGAAATACATTGACTCCAGAAAGCAATGTTGTTCTATAAGGAAAAGCAATAAACAGATTAACCTTGGCCTTACCAGTTTCCAAAAATATTTAGTAATCGATCCAGGGTCCGTATAAAATCCTTCGGGGTTAAAAGCAAACCAGTGATAATGAGCCCCTTCCTCCAAACGGTCATGGGGCAGACCTGGGTATGCAGGACTAATGTGAAAACGCCCTTAGATAGCATGCTCTTTTCAGTTTAGAGTTTAAATATGCAGATGTAGAAAAAAGCCATGAGTTTCATGATAAAGATTTCAGAACATAAAGACGTGATGTCTTCAAGCTTTTGAGAGTGTGGAATTGTTTTTTTTAATCAAATAAAATTACACGGTACAACTAGCAGTGAGATGCTTTGGCGATTGTCCGATCCCAGAAAAAAATCAAATATTAAATATAAAAAAGACTAGAAAAGGGACATTTAAGAAATTAAGTGTGCTACCTAATGTTAGAATTGTTTGTAAACATGGCCTCATTTATTAAGCCGTTCAGAGTAAGGGTACTGATCTAAGATGAGCTCTTATTAGCTGTCAAATTGAATTCAGTGTTGTGCATAAGGCATTAACTGATGCCAGATCAGCATTCTCACTCTGAGAAGCTTGATAAATATCGGTCATCGTGTGTGTGTTTGTTTTTCTTTTCTTTTTGCAAATGATGTGATGCTACTGAATTGGTGAACAACCCCAAGAGTTGCATATGAATATTATGGATAATTGCTGATTAACTGCTATTTTATTATATAGAAAATGAATGCTTCATTTTAAATCATGTCTTTCCCCAGAGTTCTCAGAGCTTGTGGAATCGCCTCTCTGTGCTGCTAAATCTTCTGCCTGATGGGAGCAAAATGTTAGAAGCAGGTTGGTTAGATACACATTTTCTCCATCTAAATACCTATAGTTATACACTTCCATATTAAGCATTCTGTCCTGCATTAAGCATTTCCTTCACCTACCCACAAAGGAGTGAATATGTATTTTTAGTATTTGTTCAATATAAAGTAAACATGTACTGTACTCTAGGCCCCTAAGCACTTTATTTAGAAACATGTCTCTCAGCAATAGGAGAGTTTTAACTGTAGAAACGTCTCCCATTAGAACAGATGCAGGTAAACATAAATACAGCAACATGAATTTCTCTTTATTTGTAAGAATTTTGAAGAAGGTAGTTGATCTTGTGAGCTAGTCTGAAGAAGCTTGGTTCCAGGTTTCTCCTGGTTGCATGGATGTGTTCAATTCCATCAGCAACTCTTCTGATTTACCATCATTAAGCACTGATTTACCAAACCAGGTGTTGGTAAATAACACTAGACTCCATGAGGAGAACATTGGAATCCCAGACTTTCTGTAGGAATGTTATTAGTGTTTTATTGAGCAAATAAACACTTCCTGCCGAGATAGGGAGCTTTTTTTCAGTCTAATTTTCACAGGTGGCTAAAACTTTTGCACAGTTCTTTATATGTTAGTTTAGATTTTATTAAAATGCAGATGTTATTAATATTTTCATTTTGTCCAAATACATTAGTCCTAAAACAAGCAGAAAATGGTGATTAAGTTTATCTTTTCCTCTGTGACGGCGGATGGCAGAGTTGGGGCTGAAGAAGGAGGTGAGGGAACTTGTGTCTGGGTGTGAGCAGCCTGACCTGGTGCAGACAGTGCTGCTGCCAGAGGACCAGGCGCTGCGCCACCTCCCAGCGCTCAGCCTGGCCCACCGCCGACTGGACTTCACCAGCCATAGACCCAGCTTGAGCACCCTGCAGGAGGTAGGACCCTCACAGAGAGCCATGCTGGCTTACAGCTATTACAGTCTAATTCAGGGATTGCGTTCTACTTGTGGATGGGCTTTGACACAGCGCAAGATATTTAAGCAGGACCACTAACACATGTACACATTGTTAAAAGGGGGGATTGTATTATAACCAATACACAGCACTAATGTTTTTTCTTTTTACTGTAAATTTGACAATAATTCTTAAAAAATAAAATTTGCCCAAAAATGTCTTAAATAAACCCTTTTTTACATTGAGTTAAGAAGTTTTCTCTTTCTGCTATAAATGTATATAGACTATAGTTTTTTTGCAAGACAGCCACACCATGCAAGTTCATACTGTGATTATTAAAAGGAATCAGTGTATCATTATTGATCACTCTAAAGGCAGTAATTCATCTGCATTAAGTTAGGAATTAATTTAATTTTTTTTAGCCATTTGTAATCATATATGCATTATTTGTTAGTGTATTGTTTGTGTGCTGTCTGTATTTTGTGTGTAAATACTCTTCAATGTAAATGGTTCCTCTAGCCACATTTAGAGAATTCAGATAAAAATCCTAAAAATGATCTAATGGAATTAAATTAAATTTAATTAAATTGTAATAATAAATTCCACCATGTATTTTTTCCTCATTCCCTATACGCTTTATTCTGTATTTGGTCTGAAGTTAATACAGACCTGTGGACAGAAATATCGGTTGTTTTTGCCATGGCTGTCCTTTTTTTTCTGTCTGATCTGTTTCCTTCATTCTCTGTCTCCATGGTACCAGTGTGTGGTGCGCTTGTGCTGCATTCGCAGCTTTGGCCACTTCCTCACTAATCTCCAAGGCAACGTGTTGCACTTCAACCCGGAGGCGGGCATTTTCACCAGCATCAGCCAATCGGAGCAGGAGAACCTGGTTCAGCAGGCGAAGGCTCAGTTCCGCATGGTAAGAGACCGGCTGATCCGGTCTGATCACTGATGTCTTTTATTAGCTTGAACACCTACAAACGAATCTCGCAAACACCTCAGACCAATTTATAAAGCACATCAGTGCTACCAGTACTGTTGTGATGTATGTTGTGTTATTAAGGTGACTTTATACCATTTATTACTCATTTATAAGTGGTTGTGACCAGAGGAGGGTGGCCAGGGTTTCCTCCTCCAGCTTTGAGGGAGTTTGTCCTGCCACTGTCACCTTTGGCTTGTTCACTTAGAGTTGCATGTTGTATTATTTCTGGATTTATGTAGAGCTGTACAGATAAATTTGACTTAATAGGAGTAACCACTGAGATCTAAAGCTCGAAGATATTAATTTCACAGGTCTGTCTGCACTCTGAATATTGTTTTACTGTGTAAGTCAGGAGGACATATTTCCTGTCCTGTTGTGTCTCAGAATTGCACATATAACATACAGGTTATGAATTTAGATCAGTTTTGGCATCCTGGGACACAATTTTCTGCTCCGTAACCTTTCTCATAAAAAATATGAACCTTTCTCATAGAAAATGTGATTTAGAAAAAATTTAGTTTTTTTTTGAGACACTGGCACAATATTTTTTAAAATATTGTAATGAAGTGACTGCATCAACATATATATAACCTACATAAAGTTGAAGCTTCTTATATAAATCTAAAATACTAATCGAAACCACCTTGCCCTAAGACTCTGCAGCTGAAGCAGTGCCGCTTACTTAGAGCACCGATAAATAATAGGGTACGCAGGCCTGTGGAGAGGAGAGTGTGGTCTTTCATACTGCCTTGCCATATTTGTGAGGTTTTCTTGAGAGTCTGATGTTGCTAGGCAACCTCGCTGCCCTTACAGGGTAGAACAAATGCTGATTAAAGTGCCGCCTTGCTGTTCTGGAGCACCGTCAATAAAGCTGGCAAAGCTTTAGAAACCTAAAATGATGTGTTACTAGGCACGGCGAACTTGAGCGAAGTAAATGTACTTTTGAGAAGAACTTTTGAGTGAACCGTTGCGTAAGACTGGAAATGAAGTCCAAACTTTTCTTACTGTGTTAGGCTGCTGATCATCTCTGTTATGTGTAGGTGCTCATTGTCCTCCAGATCATGGCATGTCAAAAAATTTAATTGCATGTCTCAGAGAAGTGGATCCCATCATTGCTGTATTGACCCCGTTGTGCTTTTTGCAGGCTGAAGAGGAGGCTCGCAGGAACAGGCTCATGCGGGACATGGCACAGCTGCGCTTGCAGGTTTAATTTTTAGACTTGATGATTAATACATCCAGTACATATCAGGCCAGCAATTAATAAACCCAGTCATGTTTGCTTACAAATGGAAATCTGATACATTGCACAAAATTAATACTTTATGTACAGATTTCTGCAATTTTTTCAAACGCAATGTGAAATTGCTCTACTTATTGGAATAAACACTAGGCCTACATGCTCAAAAAGCCTGAAACACTTTACCAAAATTATTTTTCAAGCAAGTAGCAGAAACTACTATTTTGGCCAATTCCACCAGTGTTGTAGCATATTATTATAGTATGTTCTATTATATTATAAACTCTGCTTATTATTAACACACAATTATTAACTCCTTCTATGTATTGGTGATGGGTGGTTCAGTACAGCTGAGGAAAACTAGAGACTAAAGAAGCATATTTGTGCTGTTATTGTGATGCAGACTGACTCTTTAGTCTCTAAGTAGTGGTGAGCAGAACCACTAAAACATCAAGACCTGTTCAGCATTGTAAAGCGTTACATTGCTGAACACTTCTTGATGTTTTAGTGAAATGTTAAACTCCTATTAACTCAGTAAACTCACATGGAGAAATAAACGTGGTACTATCTAGAACCCAGATGAATCAAAGTGGTTATAAAATCATGGTAACACTTTAATTTGTGTTCATTTAAATAGATATTTCTTATTCTTTGTTCGATAAAGCTTGACTTTCTGAATAATTTATTCTCTATACGTTAAGCTTTTAAGTACGAAATTGAAGGTCTTTTATGTGAAAATCAGTAATTGCATTAGTAGTTGTAATAATGTGTAATAAGCTCTGTGTGAATAGCATGTTATGCAAGTTAAGCATTACAAATAAATGTGCTACAAATGGTTCTTTGAGTGCTGCCATACAAGAACCACCACTTATGTTTGTGACAGAAATGTGAGATTGTGAACCACCTTTAAAAGACCCAAAGACCTTCCTCTTGATGTAAAGGTTCTTTATCAAGGTCATATCTCTTTACAAAAATGGTTCTTTATGTAACCAAAAGTGGTTCCTCTGTGGTATTGCCAAATTTTTTGCCTTTTTTAGAACCTTTATTTTCTAGAGTGTAGGTAGTACCAGGTTTATTGCTTTGTGTGTTTCTTGAGTTAATAAGAGTTTAACAGGTCACTAATACATCAAGAAGTATTTAGTATTCTAAAGTGAGGTTCTGCTCATCACTATTTAGAGCAGGGCTGCTCAATCCTGGTCCTGGAGATCTACCACCCTGAAGAGTTCAGATACAACACAGCTGACTGTAATGTTCAATTGCTCCTGAACGCCTTCATTATCTGGATCAGGTGTGTAAGATTCAGGGTGGAGCTAAACTCTGCAGGGTGGTTGAGCTCCAGGACCAGGCTTAAGCAGCCCTGATTTAGCCACTAAAGAAGCATTATTAAAGATTAAAATTGAAATAATATTTAAAAATGAACGTAAATGTCTAAATGATCAATAATTTAGATTTTAAGCTCTAAAGCTGATGGTGAACGTACACTATGATTTATTGTATTCATGACTGCTTGCTGTGAAAAAAATAACAGGAAAATGCAATGATAAATGATCTTACCACTTTCAATTATTAAAATTAGCTTTTAAACCATACAGTACATTGCTGTCTTAGTTGTATTGGTTGTCAATAGTCCAAAGGACAGGACTGGCTGGCCCCTTTTAATGGTTTATGATGTTGACTTTACTCCAGAAGAATAGTATGCCTAGTATCTTATGGGTGTTTGAGTCGTACTCACTTACTAAGAAAAACGTAGCACTAGGACGACAGTTCAGAGAACCTAGGCACAGCCAGTAGCTCATTATAAGACACAGTGCAGTGCTTGACGTAATGTGTCTCTGTCCATCTCTGCAGTTGGAAGTGTCCCAGCTGGAAGGCAGCCTGCAGCAGCCCAAGGCCCAGTCATCCATGTCCCCGTACCTAGTGCCTGACACATCCGCGCTCTGCCAGCACCTGAACTTGCTCCGACAGCTGGCTGCCAGTGGCTGCTTTATCATAATCATCCCCCGCACAGGTCAGAAGCATCGCCGTTTATCTTCCCCTTACAGATCTGCAGTTTAAATTAGAGCTGTGTAGTCATCTGTCGTTAGGCAGATGTATTGTAGGCTTTTATAGGTTCCTCAGTTCCAGTTCACGCTGCTTCACAAATCACAGATGACCTCTTTCAGGCTTTTCTTTAGCTGAAGCAGTAGAATTGTAAAATTGTAGAATTTGAGTAAAAATGCATATGAATGTGTGAATATGAACCATCTTATTGCAGTGTGCCTCATAGCCACACAGTTATGACCTAATATCAGACAGATGTTTGAGCACATGGCTTTCATTTAAGTTTACTCCAGCAGTGAGCTCCATTAACCAGTCAGAAACTGTCGTATTCCAGTAAGTGAGCAAAATGTCCTGTGATTTGTCATCAGTGATCGATGGCCTTGATGTTCTAAAGAAGGAAAATCCTGGTGCAAGAGATGGCATCCGTTTTCTTGAGTCTGAGTTTCGGAAAGGAAACCGGTAGGAGTACCTTGGTTTTGTTTGGATGTTGCTTTTAATATTTGGTGGTCAGTTATGTTTTTCAATCCCTGTGTTTTTTGTGAATCTTCTCATGGGAAATCCTAAAAGATTATATGTATAGAGAGAAACTCCACTCAGATAGTTAGCAGTGACTGAATGCTGCTGTATAAATAGTCCATTCTAACAGTTTGTGTTCACTTGCATATTTTTCCACCACATTTCAAAGGAATCATTTCTGGATCTCGTTTCTTGCTATTGAAGGGTGTTTTTGTGATTATTTTTGTTGTTGGAATGAAAATGAAAGAAATGGATGCAGAGATGTCTGTGGAATCTTACAGTCCGATTAGCTGTTAAGAAAAAAACACTGAGAATAAACTGTAGATTTTAATAATATGCATCTGTCCACATGACCAACTCTAAGATTTTTGCCTAGCTTAAATGTTGTGTAACGGCCATTATAGTGCATGTGGCTACACATTATTCTCCTCACTAAATTGTGCACTTTATTGTACATTATTACAACTAATGATGCAGTTATGTATAATTTAGAAATCAGTTTAGAAATGCCTGGCTTAACTGAACAAAATGAAAGCGCTTAATACACCTTTTATTTATTTAGTACATCATTTAGTACATAATCATTTATGTATCAAAATTAATCTAATAGGTTCTGCTGCTGCTGACCTTCTTTTCTGAGAATTGAATGATTTAATGATTTAATGTTTGTGGGGGAGAAAAAACTAAACACGTTGACCCATTCTCAAACAGCAGTGGTATGGCAACAGGACTTATTTGCATAAAGAAAGAAATGCTGTAAAGTTGCAAATGGATACATGCTCTCCACAACAATGCCCAACTGGCTTTTGTTCTTTATTAGCACCATTAGCTTCACCATTTAAAAGGGGGGGTTCTCCCACTGTGCATAAACCCACTTTGCCCTCTGTTTAAAGTTTTGACATCTTTTCCTGTCCTGTCCATTTTACAGATATATCCGCTGCCAGAAAGAGTCAGGGAGGAGCTTTGAGAGGGACAAGCTGAAAAGACAGGACATTGAAGCCTGGTAAGCTTGACTCCAGCAGTGGTTAATTGTCCTGACCTGTTCCATGATGAAATTAAATGTTATAAACAGTGTGTATATATTGAACACAACACAGTATACCTCATAGACCCTGAGAAAAGTCTGCATCAGATTCATGATGTGTTTTAAAAGCAGAATTCTTGGCAGCTCTGCTCTTATTATGATGGATCCCACTGTCCTCGTAAACTGCACAAATCCAAAGTAAAGAAATCATTGGTGAACGTGGTGTGTTTGTGTGTTTATAAATATCTGGTCTCCATGTGTTTGCAGGCACCTCTACAAGATGGTGGACAGTTGCCGTCAGCTGACTGGCTCCCAGAGCAGCGGAGATGAAGATACAGCTGGCATGGTGACCATCCTGACCGGACATGCAGTTGCTGAACTGACTGAAAGATCAGCTTCCATGAAGGTTTGTGGAAAGGGAGAGAACCCAGAACAGTTATGCTTCTCCTGCAGCGTTGAGCAGTGGAAGGCCAATGCTGTGTTTTTGTTCATGCTAAATAGGGTGGTGGCATGTGCAGCTGTCTAAAGGCGCGCTTACTGGTCGTCTGTCTAACTGCCTATTTTTAGAGGCTCTCGAGGGTTTGACACATAATTACCAGTGTAGTCAAGACTCTTAAACTGAGTCCCAGAACTAGGAGAGGAGAGTTGGAGATGGAAACCTGGACTAGGGGCCAGCATCATGGAGTATCCGTAGTGTATTTAGCAAATGGGCCAAAATGAACATAACACCCAACCCAAGTTCAGTCAAATAATCTTATCCCAAATGCTCTCAACACAGACACAAGTCGCGTTTTGAGTATTTTAAGTTGATGAACAGATATGTTTGTGGCTTTGGTTGGAGCAAAACATGTCTGAATGCAGTTTTACAAGCCTATTTACACCCTGTTATTTTGCATCAGAATGAAACGAGCTGATTTTTCTTGTAAATACTTTGATGAACTCAGGGGCTCGCACAGAACTCAGGGACTCGTCACCACAAAGGCTCACACAGAAGCTCCATAGTACAGTGTAACATAGTTTAGCTCTATGAGTGTGTATTTGAACACTAATAAGAACGTTGTAATCATTTTTGGCTGCTAGTCTTAAGTCCTGCTGGATAGCATTATTATCCTGGCCTGCAATATGAGGTTATCTTGCTGAAAAGATGGTAAAGCTGGTTTGCTAGGGTTAGCTTTTAGCCTAGGCCAGCATTGCCCCCTTCTGTGGACACTGGGACATGAAGAGCTGTGGTCATGATGCTGGGTTTGTGTAGCAATCCCATAACTAGAAGTAGAGTTGGATGATGATGAGCTGCTCTCCAGTATCAGCAACACTATATCCTCTTAAAGCAGCTGTTTTCTGGACTGGCTTTCACTGGTGTGATGGTTTATGTAAATTTTGGAGGCGCACCTATAACAAGTCAAGACTGCTGTGTAACAGTTTTGGGGTTTTGAAATTAGTCTGTTTTGATTGTGATGGATTTTCTTTTAAAGGAGGAATTACAACGTTTGATATTCACGGTTTGTCACATCCACATACCAAACTCTCATTATTCAGCTGTACATAAGTCTTCCATTCTAGAGTACCTTGATTGGTGGGTATATGCTTAAATGGAGGTGAAAAAGTAGCTTTACAAAAGATTGAGTGTACCGATTTCACTGCTTGCCTGGTCTCATAGCAATGCAGACATGGATCTTGCCCCAGTCGACTGCCGAAAAACCTAAAAGCCACCCCATACTGGACACACCACACTTTACAGTGCCCGAAAATTCTAATTCACTGTTGCTAATGAAGGCATCCGCAGCTTTGGAATATATTCCAATACTCCAGCACTGTTCATTTTTTTTTTTCCCCTCAGAGCCAGTCTATTGCTGCTCCATATTAAACCCAGAGCAAGACCACAGAGACCATAGTGAATTACATACATTTACACTTAAACCAAAAAACAGACAAATGTTTACGTTCTGTTTAGCTTTTTATTTATTTATTATATTAAATGTGTACCTTTTAGCTGAAGAGCAGTGATTTATTAGATTAAACAGTAAAATCACTAAATTATATTGACAGTTTTATTCCAGTAAATTCATACAAGTGGAAAGTGAAATGAATTGGACCTTGCACTCACTGTGAGGCATTCTGTGCACTCTGCTATGCGGTGCACTCCTGTGCGGCATGCTGACCTGCGATGGCCATAAAACGCAAGTAATGCTTTAATAGCATAGGATTAGAATTATCCATTTACTGCTTGTCTTTATAGTGTTTCAAGAGGTCAGACCTATAAAAAAAAAGAATATGACTTATAGTAAACCTGATGAGACGTGCTGTTCCTTTTTTGACCGTTTGGGACAAAGAAAATAATTTTTACTTAAAATGTCTCTCAGCTTCAAAGTTTAAAATTTCAAATCAGATAAAGTAAGTGGAATAAAGTACACGTTTTACACACTTTAATTTACACAGTCCCTATACTGTTGTTTCAGTGTGCCGTTATGTTTGGGACATGGTAATGATGGGTACATTTAAAGCAGTCAGTAGTTTAGTTCTTTGTTGCATGTCTCACTGCTTCAAGCTTAAACTCTGTGATTTGTAGACGTCACCAGGTGCTCAGTATCCTCTCTGGTTGTGCTTTATCAATCCTGTAAATACTAAATGTATGCAAATACATTAAAGTCTGCAATGTGTCATTTTAATAATGTCTGATTTGGTTTCATTTTAGATTTTAATTGCTAGAGGAGTGAGGCATGTCGAGGGGAAATGTGTCTTGCTCCCAAATGTTATGGAGAGCACTAATGTATAATATACTCAATGCAAGTATGCAAACGCATGGTCTTGCTGTACAAACATAATGTGTATTCTTGCCTTACTGACGTGGTTAAATACTACCAGTTGGCTAGGGTTAGCCTTTAGTTTAGCATGGTTACCTGTTTGCTTCACTGGCTTTTGATTCGTCTTGCATTGATTTAAGTTCCGCAGTCAAGAGGCCAAGCATGTGGGGAGTACCAGACAAATTGGCTGACCCACCGAGCTGCACAGATCCAAAACTCTCCCAACTTAAGTATGTTCTTAAGGGGTGGAGTGGTCTGCCCCAGCTGTGGGCTTGCTTGTTTAGTTCATCCTATACTTGATTCTTTTAATACTGATTATATTCTATATCTACTGACTCATCAAACAAAGTGTCTCCCTTTTTTTTTTTTTTTTAGACAATTTAAATCTGGCAGTTGTTCTTTAACATTGTGTCGAAATAAATGAGGAATGGATCAATACAAATGCTGTGAAATGACTTTTTACATTGACTTTCACTCAAAGTTTTTTCCTCTTCCTGTAAAATTACTGCTTTGTAGATATGTATATGTAGAGGTTTTGTGTGACAGTGACTGTATGTCTGTCTCCTGGAGTAACGTCCTTTTTTTTTTTTCTTTTTTTTTTTTTTGGACAGTCGGCCATCCAGGCAGTGGCGACAGCTGGCATGGAGCTGAAGAACATTGTGGATTTCTACCGGCAGTGGAAGGAAATGGGCTGAAAGAGGCAGAGGGGCAGGGGACCAGCCCGGCGCTCAGCTGATCACACATTCACTCCCTCTCTCTTTCTCTCTCTCTCTCTCTCTCTTCCATTCTATTGCTCTGTCTGTATCTGCGTCTCCAGGATTATAAAACAAAAAACAAAACAAAATACTTGAGGATGGAGAGATGGAAAGATTGAGGCTACATAAGTGTTTGGAGAAAGGAAAGGTCAGAGGCATGGGGGCTTAAACGTGAAAGCAGTGGCTCCTCGACCCCAACATGGGAGGAAAACTCCTAATGGGTTGGAGTGAGGTAGGGAGATGCAACACTGGTGTTTTACCACAGCCAGGTGTATACCGACGAGATGAGTATATATGTGTTGAGAAACACAAGTAACACATGCATACACACACACGTGCACATGTGCGTGCACACACACACACACACACACACACACACACACAAACCGACAAGTATAAATATCTAGAGCAAGGTTTTGACTTTTGATTTCCTTCTTTTCCTGTGTTCTTGTTGAGAGGGAGTTGTGTCTAACTGGTAGGGTGGCAGCAAGGACGAGGCAGTAAACCACAGGGCAAGAGAACTCCTCCCTGACCAGAAGAGGGAGGCCGTTGTTTATTCGGTCTGGTGCAAAATTCACAGGGATTCTTGACGCCTAGGTTCACGAAGGATTCAGATCATTGGATGTATATTTTTTTGGATGGTTTTCTTTTTTTTTTCTTTTTTTTTTTGCCGTGTTCTTTTTGTGACTAATGTATTGTGTTCATCTGTTTTTGAAAAAAGGATGGATTATGTAAGGCAGATGGCTGGTTTTATTTGATTTTATTTTTGTATGTCATATTGTATTATTGCTTTTGTATGCTGTGCTGATCTCACCGGAACGACCTCGGCCTCCTAGAAGCCCAGAAGAGGTTCCGATCATTCTCCATCTCATACTTTTCATTAGCTGTTTAAAAAAAAAAGGTGGGTTTCGATGCAAGGCATCTGTCCCTGATCATGACTCCAGCCTTTATCGCTAACATACGTAAAGGTAGTTTTACTCGAGTCTAAAGATGAACCCCATTTTCACCATCACTACCCATAGTAGTTGTTCCATACTGCACAGTGCAAAGGAAACCAATTTACGTGTGAGGCCATGCATAAAACAATAAAAAGAAAAAGAAAGCTCATGAAACAAGTTGTGGACTCTCCTTTTTCCAGCGGTGTTGATCAGCAGCAGTCAGTCACATCATGAATAGATTGAATGAATGCATGCATGAAGAGGTATATGAGGTATTTGTCCAGCAAACCACAACTGGAACTAAGAAAAAAACAGGAGATGATAGCTGTCAATCATATGGTGTTAAGTTACTGCAAAAAAATTATTTAGCTTAAAATCAGTCCTAAGCAACTAATGGCCGAGTCACAAGCTTCCCAGGCTGGCATTGTCCAGTCAAAGTAGGTCTCCGTGTCCTAATGCCTCACCACTATTCCAGTCTCGTGCCCTCAACTGTTCTGGGCCCCCTGCCTGGATCTCATCATGGTGCTGGCTCTTCTGCCACCCAGTCAAAAGATGGCCAGGCACTGCCCTACTTTTGGGGGCAAATTTCTCGCATCTCTGTCCCCGTGCCCAGATGAACTCAGCGACTTTGGCAGAATGGACAAAGGACTTGGGGGTGCTGGTGCTGATGGTGAAGTGTCACCACCTTTTTTTTTTTTTTTTTTTTTTTTTTTTTTTTCCCTCCCCAATTACAAGAACAAAACCCAGGCATACATTTTAGGAGATGGCAAATGTTGAGGATCAGGTTTGATTGTGACAGGACTGTTTCTAGATGGTTCACAAATGACCTCTCGCTATTTTGTCTGTAGGTCTGTATCAGTAAGTGCCGATTGAGATCGAAAGTTCATGCTGTTTTTTATATATATATATATATATATATATATATATATATATATATATATATATATATATATATATATATATATATATAATAGAAGTGGCCGTAGTCTGAATATAACCAAGTCTTTCTCCCTCTACAAAGCCTGTACTTCTATGCACATTCTTGTTTAGCAAAATGCAGTTTAGTGCAGTTAAACATAAAAAAAGTGAAACTGTGTGACTGGCAGAAAGATTTTAAAGCTCTTCTCAAATCCCAGACTGATGCAAATTTTTGTCTCCCATTTTCCCAAGAGAAGGTACTTGGCAGTCTCTGTATAATGGTGCTTCTGTAGCCAGAATGGCATGTAGTAGAAAACGTAGGATTGGGGTTTCCTGTACCCACTGTTCTGCTATTTTTGACACTACATGGGAGAGCATTACTAATGGGCTAGTAATTACCAAAGTAGATCTGTAGATTAAAAGACCGGTGTAATTACTGCAGGCTGGAGCATTCCTGCACCAATTTACCCAATTAATGACGCTGTTATAGAGGCAATAAATAGTCCCTAACATCCTTAATAAAGGCACCTAATTTTGTGATTATATTAATTAGATTGTGACCGGAGTTTGAGGTTGGTGTTTGTCCCTGTGTCTGGGAGAGTTTCCTCCAACCTCCCCTTTACCCCTAGGTGTGAGGGCGTGAGCAAATAGGTATGTGTGGTAGCCTGTGATGGACTGGGTGTTCCTACCTTGCGCCTAGTGAGTCACCCTGGGATGGGTGGGAAAAATATATGCATTATTATTTATTATATTAGTTATTATAATTATCACCCAAAGCTACACTTTGATGGACTGTCACCAGGGGGTCTTCCTGCCTTGTGCCCAATGTTTCCAGCAATGATTTTGAGACAGTTTAATAATAAGAACAGAACATTGGCCCAGAATGTGTGTATTTAAATATATATATAAATATATATATATATATAAAATACATATTCATAATTGATATTGATGTCAATTGATATTATATGCCAACTGAAAGTGATGAGACTTGAATGCATAAATCAAGAGGCAAAGACAGTCAGTAATGTTTGGGGTGGAAGACATTTCCTTTATATTTTGTGTATAAAATATGCATTAAGCATTATTAATAATGAATATATAAATATAGAATAAAAACAATATGGGTATTAATGAATTATTTCTCAAAACAGATTCAATTAAGACTGACCAGCTGGCTCCCCTGCAGCCCGTGTCAGACTAGCTGCCCACCCTCCTGCCACTGCTCCTGCCTATGTTAACAACTATGGACTCGTAACTCGTAATCTGCCACTGTCATTATTATTATGACCATTAACCGTCATTACACTCATCATACTTACCATCTTTACTACAATTGTAATAGCCGTATTATATTATGATTATATCAGCACACCTGAGCAGTACAACAGACTTGAGTGGTGGTACAAAGACAATTTAATCAGGAATTTTGATTAAAAAAAAGTTGGGTCTCCCATATGTGAGTCTTGGTTCCTCCCAAGGTTTCTTCCTCCAGCTCTGAGGGAGATTCTCCTTTGGTTTGCTCACCAGGGGTCTTGTTCATCTCTTGTCCTCCTAATGGTTGTGTGAGGCTGCTTTGTGATTGTAATAAAGGTGTTTTGATTAAAGATTGTTTTTTGGAAACAGGGTTTTAGGTTTATCTGGGAGATGCAGAATTTAACCCCATTGCTAGAATTAAGCAGCTACCAAAGCCATAAAACATCAGTACAGTAAATCATCCATTGCTAGAAAATGTTGAAATGAAATTATACAATTTAGATCAATTAATTAATTATTAGATGTATTATTATATGTGGCCAGTTTCTTTAAGTGCAGAATCAGCACTTTGGGGAGGGGGGAGTAAATTAGCTTACAAATATAATGCATATTTCTATAGTGTGCATTTCTGTGTGTACTAGTGAACCTAGAATGCTTCCCGAATCCTTCATAATCTTTTTCACCTGCTATAATATGTGTAATATGTAATATTTTCTTTCTCATAGCACCTTGTATGACACTATGTTATAAACTAAACAGTTCTTCCCAGTTCACTGTAACATCCCTCCAGTAAACCTGTGGAACCCCTGCAGTGTCACTGTGGGTCACTTTCACGAGGGTTGTAAAGTTGCCTGATTTCCAGGGTTTTGATGAAACTAGAGGTTTTCCTCAGCTTTGTTCCCTCAAAGTCTCCTGATGGTGAAAAACAAAGCTCCTTTCTTGTCCCTGTCCAATGGGGAAAGTGTGTGTGGAGCCTGAGGGAGGGATTGAGCTGCACTGTTGTTATTCCTCTTCCCTGGAATGCCAGCAAACGGGCTGCTGCTGCTGCTTAGTTTAGCCATGAAGCCTTAGCTAGAGCTGCACATTCACTTTTTACATTATTTTAAAGAAACACAAGGCCGTCTTTCAAACTGGACACTCCAGCACCCCAACTGGGAGGCACAAATGATCTCATAGACACTGTAAAGTCAAAAGGTTTGGGCTTTTTCATCTTTCTGGGGGGTACTGGGATGGTGGAAGACTTTAAACGCTGGTGTCTGAGTTTTCAGAAGAAGTGACAGTGTGGAAAGTGATCGGATCTGAGAGGGAGGGGAGAGTTTAGAGGACTTTAACCCTCCTCGGACAGACACGGGACGCTCTCAGGGCGTGTTTGCTTTCTTTGGGAGTCTGTGTGTGTTCAATATACACCGCCAAAACCCCTCAGTGCTGAAGGAACACCTACAAGAATCAGTTAACTCTTACTAGGTTGAACCAGAGCCTGTATTTATCTCCATAGCTTACACTGACTTAGTGCTGAGAGTATTTCCAAATGACAGTATTTTTGCATGTATTTACAGCATGTTTAAAAGAGAAATCCTATGTTTCCCTATCCTGTCCGTCATTTTTATTTAATGATTATTTTGTGTGTATGTTGGTGGTGTCTGAACAGCTTTTTAAGCTTCAGGTTTTTATTTCAGACTAAAAGTGTATAGACCTAGAATAATACACCTAATAGGCATCAGTGTCTCTTAATAACATGTTAATAAATGGTGTCTCAGTTTATCAATGCTGTCTTTCAAAACCCTCGTACCTCCAAAATGTCAACTTTACAGGAGAATGACAAAACTTCTTTACTTTTCAATGGAAGTCAATGGAAAGATATTTATTTCCCAGTCATCTTGGAGCATTTCTTTTGGTCCAGTCACTCTGACATGTGGACATCATGTAAAGAACAGCTCTCAGCTTCACATTATGTCAAAAAGTACAAAAAAATGGCAAAAAAAACAAGTTTTTTGTTTATATCAGTTTATAACACTATGAGCATTAATCTATTCTCCGGAGAGACGTAGGTTTGAGTCAGGTTCTACAGGTAGGAGACTGGCAAGTTAACAGTTGTTCAGTTTGGTTTTATTGTTGTTTTTATTCCTGTTTAGATTTTTATTATTATCCGGTGTCGGCCAGAGGAGGAAGGGTTCCCCTTTGAGTCTTGGTTCCTCTCAAGCTTTCTTCCTCTCGATCTGAGCGAGTTTTTCCTTGCCACTGTTGCCACTGGCTTGCTCGAAGGAGGCACAGACACAGACCTCTGTAAAGCTGAATTGTGACATTAGTTGTAGGAAATGCCTCTAGAAATACATTTGAATTGAATTGAGTCTTAACCAAGGACCTTTGTTGGTGTAGAATGGTGTACTTGCCCAGCCGGTGATGTGAACCCTAGTCTGCCTTGTGGAAGCCAGGGTTGTAACATATTACACTACTTTTTTAGTATGTATACTAGCATTTTATATTAAAAAATGCTTAATGCAGCACTTTATTATATATTATTTATATTATTTTATGCAGATAGACTGAGGTTGAAGTTGTAAACTCAGTTCTGCTGTGTTTGTAGCTCCGCCACAATTGATAATGAAAGAGACTGTGACTGAAATGGATCCTTATTACCATTTTTTTACCATTATTGAGTATGTCTGCTTTTTTCCTGAGTATCCCAATTAGTACAATAGAATTTGAGCCTGATTTTAAAGGCAGTATGATCTGCCCTCCCATCAGCAGTTCAGGGTTCGACTCCCTATCTGAGCAAGCACACCACTCTACACCAATAAGAGTCTTTGGACTAGACTCCTAACTCTCAATTCTCCTACCTGTGTAACACGACTCAAACATACGCTGCTCTGGATAACAGCATCAGCTAAGTGCTGTAAATGTAGAAGGGAATGTGCCTCGCTACACAGCCAGCTGTACTTCACCTGTAGGCGGCATCCCAGTTGCATACTACACACTAGTACTGTAAAGGTAAATACCGTACTAATCTTAACAGTGCGGGTTTGGCTGGTCAGTACACAAAATATTACGACAACATAAGTGACTGCTAGATCGCTAGTGACTCCTGAAGCTGGTGTCACTGCAATCGCATCACCGTCCGACACGGCAGTTCTTCCCTTTCCGTTATGCAGTGCATTGTGGGATAATAGTGTCCATCTCATAAATTTAAGTATACTTTGATACTTTTATCTGTGCTACATACTTCTTACTCAAAAG
Source organism: Salminus brasiliensis (assembly GCF_030463535.1). Taxonomy (NCBI): domain Eukaryota; kingdom Metazoa; phylum Chordata; class Actinopteri; order Characiformes; family Bryconidae; genus Salminus; species Salminus brasiliensis. The sequence goes on from NC_132878.1 coordinate 90,723,901, forward strand.
GTTTGTAGCAGTTATCAGTAGGGATGCGGCGTAGCAGTTAGCGCGCTGGGCTGTCGATAACAAGGTTGTGGGTTCGATTCCCAGGCTTGGTAAGTTGCCACTGTTGGGCCCTTGAGCAAGGCCCTTTACCCTCTCTGCTCCCCGGGCGCTGGAGTTGGCTGCCCACCGCTCTGGGTGTGTGTGTACTCACTGCCCCTAGTTCACTAGTGTGTGTGTGAGTGTGTTCACTACCACAGATGGATTAAATGCGGAGGACACATTTCGCTGTACAGTGACAAATACATGCAGCTTACCTTTTACCTTTAGATGGCTATAAATCCTGATATTTATATTAGTATTAGTGTTCTACTTTTTATAGGTTGTACTTTTTTATATCTCGTCCCAAATAAGATTTAACAAGCTTGGAAGAACAGCATTTATTGGTTGAGGATCTGCACATTCAAAAAGTTTCAAAGCTGTGAAAAAATAAAAATGTAAACACGTGCAGGTAGCGAAGCATAATCTGGCTAAGCTCGACCAAACAGCTTTTAAGTGGTGTTTAAAATTCACATTGTAGAGCAGTGAAACAATGCCGGTTTAGAAACAATACTGCTGAAACTCAACTTTCGGCTTATGAACCAAAAAAACATAAAAAACACCACATGAAAAGAAAAGATGCTGTAAATATAAATTGTTCATTAAAAACTTCATGGTATCGGAGCTCTATATTGCTGTAGTGTACTGACAAGTGCCAGTATCAGCGCCGATACTGATACGGTATCTGTATCAGTGCAACACTAGTTATTAGTACGTAATTGGGACGCACCCCTAGTCACGTTGTTGGCCTTTAAGGTTTAGCATTAAAAGTATGAGTAGTATGACTAGCTCAGTACTGGGACTAGCTTCACCACTTGATGTAGCACCATTAAAACCAGCTGTCTACCAGGGTTGCCATGATTACTCGGTTCAATTTGACTTCTCAATGAATACACATCTATTAAAAGTTTCCTAAGGGGTGTGACTGTCTAAATGTTGGTTGTGTAACCAAGAGATCACAAGTTCAAACCTCTGTGCAAGCGTGGCCAGGAGTCCTGACTTCGCACTCTCTGAGCAGGCAGCATGTTCTTCCCTTGTTCCCCAACACTCCGCCCAGTGCTGGCTGTTAGCTGCAGTTAGCTGTTAGTGTTCTCCTCCAAGCGTGTTCAGCTGTCCAATGGTGCCGCATTAACGGCATTTTAAAAAGATGTGCTGGGTGTGATGGGATTAAGCCCATGCCAGCTTTTACCTTCCCTGCGTAGGTGGCATCATGTGGGAGAGACCTAGCTATAAAAATAAATATTATCGTTATATCGTTATATCTAATAATAAGTTATTAGAATGTATGTTGCGACTAAATCGACTTCATGATTAGATTGACGTTTGAACAGTGGAGGTTCAGCAGTCCAGTCACTGAAAGGGAGGAAACCCACAGACCTGTGTGTTTGTAGTTCCAGTAATTTGAGATATTTGCTGTTAATTGTGTGTAAATGAAGAAAAGCTAGGTTAGCTAGGTTAACAGTTAACTAACAGGCTAACAGGCTAGTCCTCAAGTCGCTTGGGTTACTTGCATAGTGAGTCTTTCTGCTAGACAGTAATACAACCATATAAAATAATACAATAATATAAAATAATAATAATAATAAAAAAACATGTATCTCCAAAATATCAATGTAAAAATAGGAAGTCAATGCCATTTTGGAGCATTTCTTTTGAGATATGGGCATGTAAAGAACAACTGTCAGATTGACATTATGTCAAAAAGTGAAAAATACATTTTGGAATTTAAAATGGCCTAAAACACACTAAAATGAAAGAGCTGGTAATGCACATTGTAAATTCTATTAATTCTCTTTTTTATAATACGAAACCAGCCTGATAGACACATCTCTGGGTATTTTTACAGCAGTGTTTTTTTATTATGTTTGCATTATGTTTTTTATGATGTGTTTTTCTGGATTATGTGTGTCTGCCTTTTTAAAAAGCAAATGAAATAAAATTAAAATAATCTTGGTTACTAAATCTAGATTTCTTACATTATAAGTAATATATAATAATATAATAGCTAATATAATCAATAGTGACTGCTCTATTGACTATATACATTTTTTCCATAATTGACAAAAAAAATGATAATAAATTCAGTCCAAACTTTTAAAATAAAGGTGCTTCTAATGATTTTTGAGTGGTGCCTCAGAAGAACCAGTTTCAGTTTACTAAAGAACCGTGTTTGTAATAGAGAGGTGAGTGTAAGTGTGCAGAACCATTTAACTGGTAAAGAACTTTACATCAAGCCAAACCTTATGGATCCAGAAGTGCTTCTTCCATGGTATCACTAAAAGAACCACTGGTAGCATCTTTTCTTTCAGAGTGTACCTTCAGTCTGGACGGTGAGGGGCCAGTTTAGAGTATAACACAGTGTCCCTCCCCTTTTCTTTACAGAGTAAATATAGGCTTGCTTCTGGTAGATCATCTCTGCATTCGTAGAATCTGCTGTATTCTGGCTCGAGTTACTGCTGCTGCTCCACTGAACTGAGAAAGTTACAGCATATACAGTAACCCACAGGGCGGGTTCAGGGAGGGGGGCGGTTTTTGGCTCGGATACACAGGCATAGGGGCTTTTGGCAGGGATATATGGCCGTAGGGCTGCTGCCCCTAAGCCTCGCTCAGCCTTTCAGCTGCAAAGCCCCTGTGCACCGGTTCCTCCCCCCAGCCAAACGCTTTCATCCCGCCTACTGTAACTGCACTGTTCACCAGAAGACATGAAGAAAAGTCCACAGTCCTGTACGTATAGCGGGCTTTTGTCGGTTGTTTTGTGGAGACCCTTGGTGTTGGGGTGTGTATTTCTTTGGCTTTTATGTCTGAGGGAAATGTAGTGTTAATCTCTCACGTGTTGTCTTATCTCATGGTATGCATGAGCAGCTCATTGGCTGCTTCTCTGGAATGTGGTTGCAGAGAGGTGCTAAGAACTTGGACTGGGTGAAGTTGGACTAAGTGAGAGTGTCCCTGATACTATTGTTCACGCTCTGTTTAGAGTTACGCTGGTGGCTTTTTACTGCACTGTGTGTGTGTCTCGCTGCACTGGCTTTGCCTATAGTAGCAGATTTTCTGTCACTGAGCTCCAGTGCAGTAGATGAACTACTGCCTCAATGAAATTCTTCAGTTACGTTTGTTACTGCATTAAGGGTCAGAGAACTGGACATACTAGACATAGATTGATATTAGGAGGCTCAATATAATGGGACAGTGCTTTCAAATCAATGCTCAGGTTTATGTGTTAAGTATATCACATAGGGTTGCACCGATATGAGAACTGTGGGTCGATGCCGATATTCGATATTGTTTACACATTTATCTGCTGATGCCGATACATAAACATTTATCAAATATTTATCTGTAATTCATCTGTAATGCCTGGATTTGCATTCTGGAGAGATGTAATGCTCTAAATAAATGGTTAGAAATGCAATCATATCAATAACATGCAGATATTGAAGGACAGAAGCCCAACATCACCAACAGTCCGCTCTTCAATACGACAATAAATACATCATCAAATGTCATCAAATCTGTCCAAGCAGATCTTTTTTGTACTGATTCAGAATTTCTGGGCTGATATAAAAAAACATCCAATAATAAACACCTTTTTGTTGGCGATACCTGTTAATCAGTCCATACTATATCATATTACAAGATGTTTTATGATATACTATATGTGTAATGATATTTAGACACAAAGACAAAGCACAGTAGGACATTGTTTTTAAGTTCCCGAAAAATGTATAGTTTATTGTAATAAAGTCAAATGTTGTTAACATCTATTGTTAAAAATTTGGGATAAAAAAAATAGAAGAAGCCACCACAGCATTTTGGGAAACAAATTTGTCTAAACTAAACTGATTTGTGTAGAAAATTTAATCTCTAAAAATTCATATGTATATGAATTAGTCTTTTACAGTACCTCACTCAGCCATCAGTCCTATTTCACACACAGTGAGATTTGACCACTTGAACATGCACACTTCATTTAGCAAAACTACTAACTGCAAAAACAAGTATTCACAGACATGTAAATACACCCTAGATTTAGGGGTGGGCACTATGGCACAAATGTAATATCATCATATATGTACGATACATCATATCGAAATATTTAGATTTTTTATAGAAAATATTTTGTTTTTGATGAAAAATCTGATTGTTTAATTACTCACTATCAATTGATATTTTAGTCAATAACAAAAGATAATAAAGTAGATAACTGAGAGTAGAACTGGTATATAATCAATAATGACAGGACAAGGTAAGATGTTAGATCATGGCGTTAAAATCATGTCACTATAATTCTGAATGTAATGATATGAATTTGAATGTTGTATAGGTATAATATCTGAAAATTGAATCAGAACTGAATTTTGAATTTGAATTGTAATTAAAGTTTGTTTTCAATTTTAATTTAGCAAATTTTAAAGGAGAAATCTAAAGTATTTCATTGAATTGCAATGAATTCCGCCTGATTTTCACTCTTGAGGATGTACATCTATGGCCTACATTTCTCATATGGTGTTTTGCACATTTTTGGACCCCCTTCAAAAGCACACAGCAAAATAATCAAGCACATAAGCTCCTTTTAAATGTTCAGTTGTACGTCCTTAAACATGAAATTCTGTTTTAGATCTAAGATTAAATATTAAATATAACTTATATGTAAACTAAGACCTATAATATACCAGGTAAGTCGTACGTCTTATTAAATATATAGGTCTTAGTTTATATATATCTATATGCCTGACATATATATATATGGCTTAGTTTCAAGGGTGACCTGTTCTAAGAACAGTGGCTGCATTCTGTTTGGCTTTCTCAGAAATCATTTGATCATTTGCATCCTCTCTTCATATCACATGCCTCACTGCACATGTCCAGTTGCCTCACTGCCAGCGGCCTTCTCACTTTTTCTTGCTAGTTTGCATTTCGGTTTGTCTTCTTTGCCTCTAACTTCCTAAACTGAAATTGCCTAAGTCTGCTTCGTACTTCACCTCTCTGGACTTTTCCCCTCAGATTGGGGAAGTTAGTGTGGTTCAGTGTTCATATGGCAGTTTTACAGTAGCTTGATTGAATTTGGCTTTTATTTTTATGGTTGTGACCACACACACACACACTGTGGTAAATACAGTTATTGCTCATTCTGGATTGCTTTGGTCATGCTCAATGTTTTTGAGGATAGTTACATGGCTGTTGACATTATTCATAAGTCATAAGAAGTCATCAGAAATATAGTTATGCTCATTTCACTCTGAGATATTCTGGTATATTGGTAGCATTTGCAGATCCTTGTGGCAGTTTACATTTAAGATTTGCCCATTTTGATTAGATAGAGTGTGATTGGCCAGTCTGATTCACAGAAATGGAATAAAAATCAGTTCATTTGATCCAAGTCGAGCTAGTATTTTTCCTGAATAGGTTGGAACTAAACTAAAAACTGGTAAATTCCCTTCATTTTCCACAGGCGTTTGCCTAATATGATAAAATAGGAGAAACCTATTAGAGCTGAAGGCTCTTGTCTTGACCTGTGGATATATCTACTTTTTTATCAGTTATGATGATGTACTGATTGGAATTGGGCTGATGCACATATCTGTCAATACGATACATAAACATAGGTGTGGGTGATATGGTATAAATAGTATATCACAGAATTTAAAGACATTTTATAATACATTTATATATTAAATAGCACTAATTACACTGTACGTTATGAAGAGTGCAGTTGGTCATTGTTCTTTAAGCACTAATGATATTCACAATATGCTCAGAATAGTATATATGGTATCAATATGGCAGATTTATCTCAATATAATAAAATATCATATTGCCCACTCCTCCACAAACATTTCTAAAAAAGTAGAAGTAAAAGTAAAAACTAATGTCTACCAGCTATCTACCCTGTACCGATATGACCAGTCTACATTTCGTTGCTGTCCAATGAAAAACATGTATCTCCAAAATGGTGAGTTTAGAGGAGAAGGAAAAACCTATGTAACTCAATGAAAGTCAATGAAAAAAGATTTTATTCCAAGTAAATTTGGAGTCACTTCTGTTGGTCTATTCATCCAACATTATTCACACAGTGCACAGGGCATCTTCAGAAAACTAAAAATGGAGGTAGGAGAATGTGGAGACTCTTATTGGTGTAGTCTGTGTGGTGTTCTGTTGTTACCCACTAGGCTACACCAATTGCTACATGAGTTATATAGTTATACTATATTATGAGTATAATAAGATTGTGCATCCATCAGATCTATAAATCGGCCTGTCACGATTATTACATTGCAGATTTATCGTGCAGTATATGGGCATTTTCTTAATAATTTTACTGGCCTTCATATTGGCCATTATGTTTACTTGCATGTTTGTTTACATACGAATGAATGTCACCAATATTTTAGCCATTTAGTCGTACAATGACCTGAATGTAATAATATAAATTTGAATGTTGTATTATAATATCTGAAATTGAAATCTGAACTGAATTTCGAACTTATGAACTGAAATAAACTTTTTATATAAAATGTAATTTTGCAAATATTATCTAACATATTGAAATTCTGCCTAATTTTTGCTCTTTTGCTGATCAATGTACACCTATGGCCTAAATTCAAAACGTAGTACTTTCACACTTTCAAAATAGCATAAGAATGATCATCACCAATATTTGAACCATTTAGTCATGCGATGACCAGTGCATGAATAAGAGCACTGCAATAGGTAAAGAGACGTGTTACTCCAGGCTAATGGGGTTCTAAAAACAAACCCAGCACTTGAAAATATGCTATGTAGTTCTGACATGCAGTAAGAATTGCCAAAAAATATGTATGTATTAATAAAGACTTTATTGCTTTAAGATGCTGTTATTTTAATAATATATCAGTGGCTTAAAATGGTCTTAAAATGACTATAATATTGATTATCACTTTTGTATGGGACAATATTCAGTTCAATTCAGTTCTGCTTAATTGTTATTATACTAATACAGTGTTGGAGGAAGGGGAAGGAATGTCAGTATGAAGAAGGAGGTAGACGAGTTTAGGACTCTCACTCGGCCTCAAGAGAAAGGTTACTACTCAGGAAATTGTAAAAATGCAAGGAAAGTTCATTAGAAATGACTGGCAATTAATGTTGAGTTTTGGTGGTCTTGAAGAAATACCGTGATTATACTGTGATTTACATTGTTACATATTGTATAATGTAATTTACTAAAGTTTAATTTGAATATTATATTATTAATTTATTATTAACTTAACTTAATTCCAAATGTAGTCAGTCAGCCGTCCGTTTCCTTCTTTATCATGACTAGCAACAATGTAGCTATACTACTACAGGGTTGTACAGTACAACGAAACACTGTCAGGCAAAGTCCAAGTTAGCGGGAGAAGTAGCCAGCTGCTGCCGTCCCCATTCGCTGACAGAACAACAGTTGATCGAAAACAATTAGTAATTGTGTCAGAACTATAGACTAAGCACAGAAACTCAAAAACGCCATTATACATGCCATCTAAATCTGATGAAATGATGCAGTAAATGAAAGCCCATGCAACCGAGCTGCTGTTTGTTGAGAGGTTCCTGCTAGGCTGCAGGGCTGCATATTAAAAATGCAGACATGATGCAAAACATGGTAAACAAATTCAGAGAAAGACACCAGTTACTGGTTACACCTGTAGTTGAACCTCTGTGTTTTCAGTAGGTGTAGGCAGCTGTAATAGCAAGAAAAACAGTGTTTCAACTACAGAGGAGATATGGGAAGCTTAGCACTTTCCCATTTCCACTATCTATCAGCATCACTGTATATATATATATATATATATATATATATATATATATATACACACTCTATAGAAGTGTATATATAGCAGTTCTGCATGCTCTTCCGCAGTGAGCCAATAATGCTGTATAGATTCATGCATAGACATGAGTATGGAATGCCCAGTGCCTGTATTTGGTCTGCATTGCTGCCACTGTGTACTGCAGGCATAGGCTTGTTATTGTCAACGGCAAGTGATAATAAAGACGCCTATTGAGGATGATCATGTGACCCAGTCACGAGCCGGGGGAAGGAATGTCCGCACGGAGAAGGAGGTAGACGAGTTTAGGACACTCACCCGGCCTTAAAGAGAAAGGTCACTGTACAGGGAATCATTAGGAATTATTGGCAAATTATGTCTCATTTCTAGGCACTAGTGCTGGATGGGTTTGGAGAATGAGCCAGGGAGAAATACCGTGCTGGGATTTACATAGCTACACACTGACAATGTGATTGATAAAGTTCAATTTCAACAGTTTTCTGATGTGGTCAGTCAGCCGTCTGTTGCCATCTTTAATTTTGCACTGACGCTACATGGCAAGCAACAATGTAGCTAACAAGTATTAGCAGGTTATAATAGGGTGCTCATACAAAGTCAAAGACATTCACTGTTTGTATTGGATACAGATTGAATTTGGCCTCCACCTTCACCCTCTCCGAGCATATACACTGGAAAGTGGCTTGCTCAAAGGCAGCTTAGCGAACCCTGGTATCAAACCCACAACCCTCTCTTTCAATAACACAGTGCTCTAATGCTTGAGCCGTCACTTCCCACAAAGCATTCATGGACCATACAGGGATCAAACCCATGACCTTGACCTTATTAGCACCAACTGAGTCCTCATTTTCCTTGACATGTTCTCTTTTCAGGATCTAAAAATGTGTCCAGCCAGGACATTCTAAAATGTAACCTGGCTTCAGAAACCTTTAGTCCGAGAGACTACATGCGTTTACATTTATGGCATTTAGCAGACACTCAAGGTTACTTGTATTACAGAGGTGGGCCAATGTAGTGTCAGGAGTCTTGCCCAAGGACTCATATTGGTGTAGCACAGCATAGTCACCCAGACCAGGAATCGAACCCCAGTCTCCCACATGGTGTGGTAGCTCAATGGTAGTGGTAGTGGTGTTATCTGTTGCGCCACACCAACCACTAATCACATGCCGTGATTAAAGGAAGGATTGAAGGCAAAACAACTTAAAAACAGTTGGTTAGCCTTTTGTTTGTATTGCATGTAGGCTAGTTCACTAGCGTCGTACTTAACCCAGCTGAAGTTTTAGTAAGTTTTAAAAGGTAAATTACTTTTGCTCTATTAGCCGTCTATTTCTGATAATAGTAATGTCTCTCTCCTTTAAGCACTGTATTCACTGCTCATATCCAGCCTGACTCTACAGCAGAACAATGCCATTACAGTAATAACTGACCGCAGCAAAACTGACACAGTCACGCATGTAACAACGGGATGTCCGATATGTTAAACACATTTATGTCACAATTTTTTACATTTTAAAAATATTAATTCATTTTTGGACATGCCAGATTTTAAGCATTTAAGATTTTTATTTAATTAAATGAAATTAAACAGGACTAAGTACACTTTTTGTAATTAAATGTACAGTTGGACGGTGTTCTTTAAGAGTGGACAATGTCCACCATATAGTCAGAAAAAGTAAAACAAACTTTATCACTATGTTGTTGCCCACCTTAAATAGACATTATCAGCTATGTTAACTCTTTATACCCTAGGACTGTTATTAGCCATTAACCATTATTTATCAGTTATTAACCTTAATGCAGAAACTACTGTGAATTATTTTGTAACCATCTACTTTAGCTTATCATGTGGAGTCCCACCGGATTCTATTTTGGGACCAATGAAACTGATATTAATAGAATAGCAGTAATGTAATTATAACAGTGAGAAATTGTGGGATAAATTGTGGGTCTATCTCTGACTTAGATGACAACACAATTGGAGGAAACTTTGTGATGATTTAGGCATGCAGTCCAAATCTGTTTAGCAGGGGCATCTGAGGTTTGGACATCTGATGCACACAGTACACAACAAAAAAATCTGCCATATCAGTATTGCAAAGACCGCAATTATCATGATGATTAGTGAGTGGTGCCGGCTAATATGATCCATGACTTCCGCTGAGTATCGGTTAGCCACAAACACTGTGTGTTCATGTCATGCCTTAAACCATCATCTGAACTTCTTGCCCTGTGACAGATAAACATCATGAGGTCCAGTCGGTCAGTGAGGCCGCCAACCATCCAAACCGAATTACTGGTCAATTCCTCCCCTGAGAGTGCTGTTCTTCTTCTTCTTATGCTTCGCGCACAGGAATGATAAATGCTAACTGCTAATCTGTTGTTTATAGGACGCTGTGTTTATCAGCAGGCCAAGTTTGGGAGGCGGGCTCTAACTCCTCATCAGCTGAGGCCTGGTTAAATATTTGATCTCCATGGTTATTGCGATGGGAAATGGACGTTCCAGTGGCCATTACCCTGCGCTAAGAATGCACTTGGAATAAGCAATGGTGCATTTGCTGACTGGAAAGTTAGACTCACATGGTTTGACCACCGTACCACAGGGAATACATGAGTAGTCATAGGCTTGGACACAATTACTCACAGAAGGGTTTTCCTCATTTGCCTTTTATTATTTTCCACATTTTAGAATAAGACTTTGATCAGTGGAACACAGCTTTGCACACTCTTGGCATTCCAAGCTGCTTGGGTTGCCACCTGGGACGCTGTTCAACAGCCCTGAAGAAGATCCATGTTCACTATAAGCTCACATAAGTTTGTAGACACATGCTCATCTATCTATCTATCTATCTATCTATCTATCTATCTATCTATCTATCTATCTCCTGTGAAATCAAGTAGGAATAGGAAGTTTGCCCTCCCACACACCATCACTTGCTGCAATAACAGCCTTTACTTTTCTGGGAAGGCTTTACACCAGATGTTGGAACATTGTTGTAATGATTTCATTGTGTTTAGCCACGAGAGTAAGATTAGTAAGGTCAGGAAGGTCAGGTACTAATGTTGGACGATCATTCCAAAGTATCTCCGTCATTGAAGGCAATGCTCCGTCATTCAAGGCAACACTGTCCCAACACTGCCCCCAGTAATGGGGGTCTGTACAGCCCTCTAGATTATGCGGTATTATGAGGTATTGGGCATGTGGTGTTGCTCCAGTTGCTATACAGTATATATACACAGTATATGCTAGCACTGCTCAGTCTACTGCTCATAATGTCTTGTTGAGAGTTTTGCCAGCTGCTGTAGGTGTGTTCTTGCATTGCCTGCTGCTAGTTTCCCATGTGTCGGATCAGAATCTGCTGATGTTTGCAGTTCTAACATCAGGCAAGTTCTAACATTTGATTTTCCTGGAGGTCAGAGGGATTCACTGCGTGTGGTCACCTGATCGAACCAGGGAATCCATCTGATTCTAAGAACCCAAGGTTCTTACATGAGTTTCTGGCTTATCTGTCCATGCTGGTTGGGCTCACTGCAGCTAGGCTCCTAAAAACTACAAAAGCCTCTCCTGCCTCTCCATCATTTCCATCTGCTTTGTTTATGAATGTTAACCTCTGCCACTGAAGGAACATCTTCATTTTCATGTTTACGCAATGTGTAACTGTGCACTCTCTGGCCTGTTGAGAGCATACCATACACTGACCTATCAGCTGAGTTACTGCATCATGTGAGCTCTTTGCGTTGGTGTTTAAACAGGCCTACAAGGTAAACTTTGCCTGGAGTAGGTTTAGAGATATGCAGTGAGGACTGTGCTATCCCTTCCACACCTCCTTTTCATCCATGTATGAATGTACATGTAGCTTTATATCCCTCTGCACAGTGACCACAGAAGCAGTGTCTGACAGTTTTGGAGTCAGTTTAACTGTAAAACTGTGGAAATGGAAATGCGTATGCTTTCTGAATATTTTTACTGTGGCTCTAGGAATTATTTTTACGGTGGGCTGTTCTCCTCACCTTTCTCTCACACCTCATTGCTCGCTAGCAGCTCAACAAGAAGCATCAACATTGTCCTAGTTAGTCTGACAACATAGGGGAGAAAATTATTACATGAATTATTAATGTTATTATTAATGCATGAAGTGTCTGTAAAAAGAGGCTGATCTTTTTTTAAACAAAATGTAGCCGCATAGCAACAATATTTTGGCATTGTATTGCAATTTTAATGCTAATTATAGAAAATTGTAGAAGTTTTTCAGACTGGCCACCTTCTCGGGACTCTAAGTGTGCATGCATGTAAAATATCCAATTTCTACAAAGTGAACAAAAGTCCTAAATGTGTTTCGGTTAATTGACTTACAGTTGATTTGATGCAATATTTTTATATGTCTTCATATATAATATATAATATATAATATAGATTTTAGATCAACTGTGAAGAGCTTTTGTTGGGAGACAGTGAGACAGGATATGGAAGAGTTATAAATGATCACATTTATGCAGCTGTTCCCTTTGTAATCAATGTAACCTATGTAATCAATCAGTCAAGACATATTTGGCATTGATTTTTTTTTATGCTACAAGGAGTAGCATTAAAAAAAGCACTGTATACTGTACATCTACCGTAGATCTATAACATGGACAAAAGTAAACCTAGCTAAAGCTATATAAACTGCAGCGCTGCTCAGCTTCAGTGTTTAGTGTCGTACAGTTCAAGTTAAGCAAGACTGATTGGAATTATTCAAAAACTCTGTAAGGATTTTGTCAGGCAGGTGCTGTAGTGCCTCCTTCAAGTCCTCCTCGGAAGTCTTACTCTAGCCTTTGGAGTTTGTATGTACAGCATCATTTCTGTTGAAGTGGTTTTGGTTGGGAACAGCATTGAACATACTGGGGAAAATGCTTTTTGTTGCCAAAAAAGGGCAAGTAGGCCTAAGTATTTGCAGTTACTGCAACAAAACAAAGAGCATGAGCTTTAGGTGAGCAATGTTCTGATCCAGTAAAAAGCATCAGGGCCATGCACGTATAGGCACATGGCAGGTGTGTCTTATTTTTGTGTTTGTGGATGAGAGTAAACCATTGAACGATGTGAGACTTAATGTGTTGCTGATAAATAGGCCTCATTTGAAATATGAGTTTTATTGACACGCCCCTTAACTCAGAAGGTCTGGGCTTATCGTTACTGGTTAGCTACATTAGCCCTGTAGCACCAGTGCAAAGCTAAAAAAAAAACCCTCAGATGTCAGACATGTCTTGGCTCATTGACTAAACTATGGGTAAAACTGTGTAAATGGGATTTTCCCACTGAACTGTTGTTGTCTTAACACTTCAGCTCATCTGATGCTACCAAGCTGTAAGAGTGAGGATTAGCAAATGCTTCATCTGAGGACCACCACATCATCACTGAATGGCTTAACACTTGGAGGAGACCTCTGACTGCCAATTGTATCATGTCAACTTTTTCTAATCTATTCAATATAGCTACTATTTTATGAGATTTTATGAGATACTTTATGAGATCATTATAGTAAGTTTGTTATTAGATTTCTTAACATTTGCTTGCTTTAGGTCATTTCTCAGGTTCATATTATTTTATTATTAATAGAAACCTAAAAGGAAACCTAAGATGTCAGGCATGTCTTGGCTGATTGACTAAACTTTGGGTAAAACTGTGTAAATGGGATTTTCCCTCTGAACTGTTATTGTCTTAACACTTCAGCTGAAGAACCAGCCAGCCTGGTTTTGGATTGCTGTGTGAAATGTACTTCAGAACGTGGGAGTGGAAGGTTTGGCTGGATGTGTTTTTCCTCCTGCGTGTCCTCACATGTCCAATGTGTTCTGTGCTGAGAACATTTCCTCATGCTTCACTTCTGTAGATGACATTAAATCCTCTAAATCTGTGAAATGATGAGTAAAGTAAATATTCTGTGTGCATGGGGGGGGGGGGTGGCTCGCTGTGTGAATAACATTGGGTGAGTGATGTGTGATGTCAGGGCTTTTTGTTCCCCTTTAACACTTTGGTAGTTTGGGCCATGCCTGCGACATATGGTTGTCGTTTGAGGAAAGAGACTTCTTGAGAACTTGGACTCCAGGGTGGCTTTGGCTTTAAGCTGACCCTTTGGTGAACTGAACCGGAGAAAAGGGAGATGTTAACATATTATCACAGGAAACTGAATGAAGAGATTCTGAAGGAAAAGAAGTCCTCTTACAGGAAGGAGGAGCTTCAGGCCTGGTCCTCTCCCAGACGTTATTTTCTAACTCCTTACAGTGTAGTGAGGATGCAGTAACACATAGGTTAAACAGCTCCACCTGGGATCCTTTTCCAACAGGACTGAAGACGATTTGCAAGAAAATTAGACAAGACAACCACTTTCACCATTAGTCTGACACAGACACATAGAGAATTTGGCCTCCGCCTTTCAACCATCCGTGTAGCGAACACACACATAGTGGTCAAACACATGGAGTGGACAGTGAGCACACATGCCCAGAGCCGTGGACAGCTATCGCTGTGGCGCCCAGGAAGCAGACAGTGCCCAACCTGGCCATCAAACCCACAACCTTATTGTCATCAATAGCCCATTGCTCTAACTGCTGAAACACCACTGCCCAGGTGATAACTTCTTAAATCTTCTGGAAAAAGTCTGGATATCTAATAATTCCCATTATGAGAATTCTGAGAAAAGGTAATTCTTAGATTACACATCTTCTTTCTAGACACAGTTAACTTGCTCTAAATCATTTTATAAAGTAGAAAGTATTCTGTTGCTGTTTAATTTTGCTATATTTTATTTATTAACAATAAAATAATGTGTACTTGATAAATGACCTAATGCAAGCAAAGCATGTCTACAAATAAGTTACAAAAATCTGATAATATATTTACGATAATGACTATATATTTCATATATATATTGAACAGATTAGAAGACACTTGGTCTCCTCCAAGTGTGTGAAGCCATTCAGTGATGATGTGTTAGTTTGAAAAGATGTGGTGGTGCTTATTGTCTCTCAGAAGAAGCATTTGCTAGACCTCCTTGGTAGCATCGCATGGTAGTGAAGACATACCCAGCAGGGTGGAGTGGCCACAATGAAAGAATGGCAAAGAACCAATGCTTAGATTTCTAGATGCTTAAAACTGAAATTGGTGATGTATTTACTCCAGAAAATAAACATTTATTCATATCAGTATATTGCTAATATCCAACTGTTGTGTCCAAACATTTGCCTGCTGCTCAGAGGCGCTGCCAGGAATTTTGGGCCCGAGGGAAAAGTTATTCCACTGGGCCCAACAACTCGAATAATTCAGACGAAATACTCAGTTATTAGATTTTCAGAGCCCCTGTCAATCACAAGCCCTAAAACTGTTCTTCCCCCTCCTATGTGGCGCCCCTGGTGCTGCTGTATGTGTCCACGCTCTGAGACACGTATGATGGGGGTTTGGGTAAAAATGGAACTCTGAAAGTGAACGTTAACAGGAAGCAGAATACAATAG
The DNA here is from genome assembly GCF_030463535.1 of Salminus brasiliensis. Classification (NCBI taxonomy): domain Eukaryota; kingdom Metazoa; phylum Chordata; class Actinopteri; order Characiformes; family Bryconidae; genus Salminus; species Salminus brasiliensis. Next base: position 90,739,258 of record NC_132878.1, read on the forward strand.
ATAAAAAGTCCTCTCCCTAAAAGCACTAATGTACAGTATATTGTGAATTGCTGCCTGTCAAACATATCAGGTTAATATTAACCCTAGTACTTAATATAAATGGACCAGAATCCCATGAATGTTGGGTTTGTTACCAGGGAAAAATTGGCTTTTTCAGAAATATCCAGCATACAGAACGATTCTTGTCTATGTGGAACTGCATGGCCAGCACAGAATGTTGTTTTGGCTTGCTAGTATTGTTTCAAGCCCACCAACAATGCTAACCTCTGTCCAGCTCTGAGTCCGTGTCTGGACATATCAGACTGCTCCTCTATTCAAATGCGTCCAGCAAACAAAGTGAGTAAGAATTGCAAAGTAGATCTGTCATTATTCAGAGGTCATAGAGGTCATAATTGGCTGAAAGTTACAGTGTGTTCTAATATTTTAGTTTAGATTAGGGAGGTATTTTCATATGTTACAGTTCTATTTTTAAAACACTAACAGCCACATTCATCATTTGTGTTGGACACAGCTGGAATTTGGCCTCCAGCTTTAACCCCTTAAATAGGCTATGGCCCGCCAGCGGGTCGAAAGTGTTATTACAAACTTCTGTTACCAAAGAATTGACCATCAGTTTGTACAGAAGTCCCAGTAGTTACTGAGTGATGTACCTTAGTGTGTAATAAGCCTTGCTGCGTTAAGGAAGAGCAGAAAGGGTCAAGGGCTTTGCTCAAGGGTCCAACAGTGGCAACTTAAGGAACCTGTGTATCAAACCCACAACCCTGTTATTCATAACCAAATAAATATTATCAAATAAATAAAATAAAGGCGTTTGATTCATGGTACACACCACTTCTAACTATCTGTGCTCATGTCATTTCTTTCTGGCTTAGAACTGCATCTGCATCCTTGTCTAAATTGCTTGTTAGGGTTAAGTATTACCTGTCTGAAAATCTCAAAAGCGAAAGTAATCCAGGCCGAAAAGTGTGGAATGTCCTTAAGAAATTACAGTTTAGGGAAACTCAGAAGGTCTAAATGACATTTGAAAGACCAGGAAAACTAACAGGAAGAAATGTTCTGCCCATATTCTGGTAAGAAAGGCAAATCAGAACCCTTAAGGAGTCAAGAGTGGGGGTGCACAGTTCCACTGTGCAGTGTTGATTGCACAAGCATCATCATAACTGCGACTTCCTCACAAAACCTCAGTGTTTAAAGGAACACTACCGATCATCTAGACAAGCCAGATGAGTTCTGGAATGAAGTGCTGTGAACTGATGAAGGTAAATTACACCCCTTTGGCCACAATCAGCAAAGCTACGTTTGGAGAAAAAAGGAACTGCATTTGTGAAAGAAAACACTTTGCCAGATGTGAAGCATGGGGGAGGGTGTTTCACCATTGGCAGTATTGCATAGATGGAGGAGAGAATGCCTTTATACCAGCAAATGATACAAAACACACCTCAGAACCCACCATATGCTTTAAAAAAACCCGAAATTAAACTTTTGTGATGTCTCACAGTTCTCCCACTTATACCATAGACAGTGTGTGTGTTAAACAAGCTGTGCAGCGAAATGATACAAGAATATCTCAGAACTAGAAGCTAAGAGGAAGGACTGAACTCACAGACCTTTAGCTGAACTTAAAGACCTTTAGCTGAACTCAAAGAGTTTAGAGTTTTTGTGTGTAAGGTTTCTTTGGCTGTATGAAACAGTGTTTTCTACTTCTCAATTAAAACCATTTACAAAGTATTTCATTTGGTCAAAGGGAGACCAAACCTTTGCAAACAGCTGCAATTCTGGTGCACAGTTTACTTCACACATATGTTAAAAGCTTATTGTTACAGAGCTGTCTTCACTTTCTTTACAGCAGCCCAGCTTTTCTATGAACTGCATATAGGTCAAAAAACTAATGCAAACACATCTCCTCCTCCCCCTCTCTCTCTCTCTCTCTCTCTCGCGCTCTCTCTCTCACTCTAGTGTTTCCTGTGTGGAGAGGGGCTGGCGGGGGCCCAAGTTGGGGCTGGCCTCGCTGTATAGGATGGGAGGCCGTCGAAGGGGAGGCTGAGCCGCAGGGCTTTGACTGCCCTGTCTGGTGCGTGCTGTGCCGTGGAGGGAGGAAACGACTGAAGCAGGTCTGCCAGAGAGGGTGGGCGGTGCTCCGGCTACCAGCAAACATGCTCAGAATCAAACTTCCCCGCCTCTTCGACATCAACCAAGTGCCTAAGGTGGGCTTTTGTCACCGTGAGTTGGGTCTGGGACAATAATTGTCAAGTAATTGTTCCTACTCGTCATCTGGTCCTCTAACTGGTCATCTACTGTACAGCACTTATAAAGGAATACCCAAAACACCCCAAAAATGCCCCCCCCCTTTTGTTACTTTAGTATTGCACTGGAGGCAAAAGTTAATGTAGCTTACAATTCACAAGAATTAGTGTTGCATGCAAGAGCCCAGCTGCTAGAACAACTCCGGACACCAGAAGGTCCAGCGGTTCGAGCTTTACTCAGTTTCAGACAAAAAAGCTGCTTGTCTTTCTGGGCCCTTGCCTCTACTAGTCCTTAAGAGCTTGATTGTTATTTACTTGGCTCTGTTCAAGCTTGTCACTTAGGTCCACTTGGGTTCCAAGCTCTATAGCACTCACTGGCTCACTCGGATAACACTGTAGTCCCATTCTGGAAGTCATCATCTTATTGTATAATCCGAAGTAGACAAATTTGTGGGGGTTTTGTATCCTGTACGATACAGGGGTGTCTCGATTTGATACAATACACCATTCTCACATTTCCGCGGCTTCCGGTAGTGTTGTAATCAATGGCTGTGACTACTGCCCTTTCCTAAATACAGCCATAAATGAACCAAACACACTGACCACTAGATCCACTAGATCAGGTTTAACAATGTTCAACTCCAGCTGTAAAAGCTCAGCTCATCATGTTTCATTTTCAGCAAGGCGCCCAATAAAACCAGAGTAAATCTGAACCGGAGCGTTAATTCATTTGGTTTAAACTCTTTGAGAAACAGATATTGGTGCAGGTAGGTTCATGTTTCTCTACTCCAGAGAGTCCTATTTTTTTGGCAGTACTTCTCTGCAGGTACTAGACAAGCTGTGTGTGTTTATGTGCATTTGCACATCTGTGTCAGCAATGGGTGCAACTTGAAGCAGCTGAATGCATCCGTTAGAAGGGGTGTCCACAAAGGGATATAGAAGGGGTGTCCACATTTGGACATATAGTGTGGGGAAATTAACCACAAGCTAAACATGCTAGTCACAGTAAAATGGTCTTGAATCCTGATTCTTGATCCTGATGCACTTTGGTCTATTTTGTCCACTATCAGTCTACATTAGCCTCATAGCTCCAGTGCAAAACTAAAGACGTCTTGGTTTAAAAGTGTAAAAAAAGTGTACTGATAAGAAGAATAGGGACCAAGCAGGGATTGGCAAAATTATTTGCCCAGTGTTACCATGAATAACCCCTTTCTTAAAGGATTTGGAACAGTGCCAGGCTAGCCTTTAGTCTCTTAAACAAAGATTTTACAGTATCCAGTGATTGGCAGGCAGATTTCCAAAATCTATATTTTTTACAGTATAGACGTGTGTGTTGTAACACACAGGTGTTTCGGGAAGACAGCATCATATCAGGCTACCGGCACCCTCAAAGCTCCGCCCTGGACTGCATCCTCAGCAGCTTTCAGATGACCAATGAGACAGTGAATATCTGGACCCACTTCCTGCCGACCTGGTGAGAGACCCAGTCCAGCATGTGCTTTTCATTCCCGACTTAGCACTTATCGCTAGTCAGCTTAGAGGCTTTGGAGAGAAGCATGTTACATAATAGTGAAGTGTATAGTAGTTCTGCGCTCACTGGCTTGTTTGATAGCCAAAGATCAGCGAAGGTTTACACACTTAGTGGAAGAGTGACCGATTTGCTGAGGCTGTTACTGCAATACTTGGTGTGAGTGTGTATCAATAAGAACTAGGTCAAATGGAGAAACCGGCTCAACTGCATAGATTTTAAATTTTAGAATTGATTAGAATGAATTGGATAGTCTAGAACCACAGTAATTACGTTTTTATTGTAATTAAAATAAATGATTTATTAAATATATATGTCCCAATTTAGTCTTTTGCCCCTGATCTGATCCTTAATACTGAGTATCGGCCAGTACTGATCAAATTTGAATGTTTTCATAGAAAATTAGGTCTGATCCTGGCATATTTTAATGGATCAGGTACTGGCTATTTTAATACCAATCCAGTTCTTTATAATCACTGCACACATCACAGCAGTACCACAGATTTCAACCTCCACATTTAACCCATCTGTGGCAGTGAACACACACAAATACACACACTCACAACTAGGGCAGTGAAAACACACACTTGGACTGATGAGCAACAACCTGAGCAACCAGGGAGCAGGTGGGTTTAGGCACCTTGCTCAAGGGCTTCTGAGCGACGCATTTTGAGGGGTTCCTGCTGGTCCAGGGGAAGGGGTGTCCGCAAACATTTGGACAATATAGTCTGGCTTAATAGTTTCAGTGCTGTCTGTGGTATCTCTGCTGAAGGCTCGCCTGTGCTTTATCTCCCTCTGGCTCGGCCCTGACAGGTACTTCATTTGGCGTTTCTGCATGCTGTGCTCCACGGAGAACTTCCTGACAGAAAGCTACACATGGCCGCTGCTGGTCTACATGCTGCTGATCTGCCTGTACCCCTTCACCTCCAGCTGCGCACACACTTTCAGCACCATGTCACCCGAGGCTCGTCACATCTGCTACTTCTTCGACTACGGAGCCCTCAGCCTTTACAGCCTGGGTATGAGCCAGATCACTTTAAACACTAAGGATCCTCATGTGGGGCCACACTCGGATTATCTGTCTGGGATCATCAGGTTTACTCCTGGAGTTCACTGCTGGGTGTCACTGCTTTAACTCACCTGATCAACTCTTCAGATAACTGACAGGTCTAGTAGGTGTCAGATTTGGCAGAGCACCAAGCTGTGCTGGATGCCAGCCCTTGACTGGACTAGAACGGATGACCTCTACTCTATATAACTACATAAGTCACACATTGAGGTGCATAGATTTATAGATGCTGAATAATTTATGGGAATTATCCCAGATGCAGTAGATCAGCCAAGACATCTTTGATATCCAACATGTCCTTCTTTAGTTTGCAACAGGAGATGCTAGGCTAATGCAGCTAACAAACACTGGATTTAGACTGTCACCAGTTTCAGCTCTGTAAATACACGACCCAAATTAATGCATCATTCATTTATTTGCCTAATAAGTCGTCCAGTTTGCTATCAAACTGTACCACAATGCACAGAGTGATGCCACCTACTGTGTTGAGGTTTCGGTTACTCGTAATGCCTCCCACTGTTCTGTGAAAATCGTATTTGTCTTTATAGACTAAAGAAGGTCTTACTGTCTCATTAATGTGTCCTGTGATGACTTCAGGCGTGTATTTACAGAGAGGAGATTAGTGACAGTCTAAGTCAAGTGATTGTTAGCAGCAGTAGCCTAGCATTTCCTATAGAAGCAAACTTCGGACACCAAACATGTCTTGGCTGATCAACTGCATCTGGGATAACTGACCACTAAGCCTGATGGTGGAAGTCAGCCAGAAATCAGTTTATCCCATATCCACAAATGTAATCAGTTGGACAAGGCCTTTTTGGTGTCTGAAGCAGCTCCAAGGCAAATATTGCTAAAGGAAGCTTATACCCCTCCCAGCTACCAGCTGCATGTCTGAATCATCACACACTTGCCGCAGACAGTGTCGGGTTGATTATCTCTATTATAATATTATAATAGAATTGCTCATGTGGTTTCTGACACTGTATGATACACTGCTATCTATACAAATGGACAAAAGCACTATGTCATGTCATTATTCAGGAGAATTGTTTGTTTGTTGCTGATTGGTGGGACCAATGACTGTACAAAACATGGTCCCTGTCGTCTATGTTGTCAAATTTGCATCAGAGTCTGTGCAGTAGAGATAAGAGGTGGAGCTGCCCCCTTCCCCCAGACCAAGCGTGTCTCAGACCGCCTTCATTGAGCTTACAGCGCAGAAGTAGAGCAGATTTTGCCCCTGAATTCCCAGTTTGCACAGGGAGGGCTAACTGTTGGAATTAGGCACTGGAGATGGAAAGACAGGTTAGAGGAGGAAGATGAAATAAAATGGGCTGTTTTGTCATTGAAACATAAGGAGATGGGCAGAGCTATATATCCTACTGCAACCAGCCAGGAGAGGCGCTAGACCTGTGGTGGCTTTTTTTTTCGAGAGACGTTGCGCTGTCCATGCTTTCTACAGTCATGGAAATAAGCTTTCAAGAACTGTTAGCAGCTTTAGCCTCGTAGCTCCAGAACAAAACTAATGAAGTTTTAGACACCAAATAGGTATTGATTGACAGGCAACACTCTTTAAAAAGGGGTTCTTTTAGGTTTCTTTAATTAAGACAGTAGATCTATCTACCTACCTACCCTATCTAGACATTTTTTTCTAAAATATGTTGTAGATGGTTCTTTAAAGAGTATTTTAAAAATGGTTCTTGATTTAGAGCACCGAAAGAGCTACAGAACATGAGCTATACAACGTAAATGAGATTATTTTGCCCTTGGTACCCCCTCCTTCCTCCAGGATGCCACTCTTTCAGGGGTCACACTTTGGTTGGCATGGCAGAATGGTTTTAGTGAAGAGCCTAGCCTTTTGCACACCATGGGTCTGTGCCTTCAGATAAAGTAGCCATTCAGTGGCAGAGTGAGTAAGCAGATCCGGTTTAAGAGCATTACTGGTGGAAAGGTGTAGTGCCTGTTCATGTTTAAAGCAGGTGTAGTACTAGAGAAAGTGACAGGGTAAGAGCACTGCACTACAGTAACAATCAGATCCCACTTACAGAACCAACAACACTGATTGATTAGTTCCTTTTTACACTTGTTTTCTTACTTTACTATTAAATCATGTCCCACTGAAAGTCTTACTGCTACATTAGCAAGCGATTACATAAACATGGCATTTTAGAGGAGTTATTTATTCAAGAGAACAGCCACGTTTTACAGTTTGTGTAATAGAAGTAAATTGGATGAATAGTCATTTTCTATGGAAAGGAAAATCTTTCATTTTTATTTGTTTGTCAAAAAAAATCTCCCCCTTTTGACCCAATTTTGACACTGCGACTAGCATTGTCTCTAGCACTGCTCCTAACACTAGGAGGGTAAAGAGTTAGCACGTCTCCTCCAACACATACAAAGCCACCGTGTCTCTTTTCAAACTGCACACACTCTGAGGAAATCGCCAGCTTAACATTAGTTAAGAGGGGCGATAGCACCATCTACCCACCCAGAGAGAGCACGGCCAATTGTGCCCGCTCTGACTCCGGCTGCTGATGCACAAGCAGCATAACTCGGGATTCAAACTTGCGACCCCCGGACCGTAGTGTTAGACCGCTGATCCACTCTGAATCTTTGATTTCTCCCATGTTTTTTGTCATTTTAACATCAGTATAAATGGAAAGGTCAGACGTACAGTCTACACTCACACATGTTAATACAGAAGACTAAAATTAACCTTAAGTGTAAAGTTTTGTAAATGTATCTTAAATATGATATAATGTTCATATAATGCTGATTCAGTAACTTTGCTAACAAATACTGGAATTGAATTATCAACAGTTTTATCTCAACTAAATACACACTCACAATCATATTAGCTTCAGGAACCTCCTGAAAAGCTATGTGAACCAGTTACACGGCATCAGTCGACTTGATTTAAACAATGTAAAAGTGAAGTATAATAGGAATAAATGCCAGAATATACACTGTATGTTCAAAATATTTGTGGACACACCTTCTAATGGATGCATTCAACTACTTTAAGCTGCGCCCATTGCTGACACAGAGAAGAATTGCCAATAGAATAGGACTCTCTGGAACAGATAAGCATGAAACTATTAGCCCCATGCTGCGTAATGCCAGGTGTGGGCTAGAGGGGTGTAAAGCTCCCCATCACTGAGCTGTGGAGCAGTGGAGCTGTATTCACACTTTTAGTATGAGTTGGGGATGATTAGGTGGGGTGGTGATCATCCAACATCCTGACCTCACTGACGCTCTTGTAGCTGAATGCAGTCAAATCCTCACAGCAATTCTCCTCCAGAATCTAGTAGAAAGCCTTCCTCCCTGGCTAACAGAGACAGTTACTCTACAAAAGCAGGATCGACTCTTTTTAATACCCTTAAATTTTGAAAGAAACTATGAATGAGCAGGTGTCCCAATACTTTTGTATAGTGTCTATATAGTGCATATTACATATAATATAATGCTGCTATGCTAACATTGCTATTAAACACTGGACTTGGACTGTCACCAATATAATCTCAGTAAATACACTAAACACACCTAAAATCTACTGAAGAAGTACATACGCCTTTAATTTAAATTGTAATTAGTTCTAGTTAAAAGCTACAACAATAATTTAAATCAATTTAACGAGTGAAAATCCATCTCATGTAGTCTCCAGCTTCATGCTTGCACTTCATCCAGAGTGTTTGGGGTGGAAAATGACTGCTAGATTCCTCCTAACTGACTTCATAGTAAGGAATCCCTTATTAAATTATGACTATTGTATGGAATTTTCCTCCAAAGCTGCGATCCCAAGTGTCACTACGCGTGAAGGGCGGTGAAACATGAGGTTTATGTAACGCGTAGGAAGCTGGAAGCTCACGAAAACACACGCAGGCCGAGTCCAGAAGTAAACAGTGTGAGTTTATGGAGCGGTCTCTGACCTGGCTGTGGAGGAGCAGTAGAAAGGGAGCGGTCGAACACACTAAAGCCATTGTGCTTTCTAGGGCTTCAAATAAAAGAAAACAAGAGGCAGAGAGCTAAAGAGGAAGGCCTGGACAGTTCCACAAACAGGCTGCGAGCTTTGTTCCAGCTACTTCAGAAGTGTAGAGCAGTAGTACAGTCTGGCAGCCATTGAAAGAACCCTTCACTTTAACCTTTAAAGTGTGGCCCAGGGGGACATTTGAGCTGGTCTGCCAGAATGGCACCCTAACCCTCATCTCCCTCATGTGTGAAATAATATGTAACTTTGTTGAAACTTTGTTTCAAATTGTACTTTTAAGGGATTTTAAAAGTAAAATATTGTGTAATATTATAAAATCCATTATTTTCTCTATATAGTTCTTTCTCTGACCCTCAGCACAACGGAATATTGCATATTTTACTACAACAGTAGTATTTACAGTGTATCACAAAAGTGAGCACACCCCTCACATTTCTGAAGGTATTTAAGTATATCTTTTCATGGGATAAGATTGATACAATGACACTTGACAAGTAGTCTGTGTGCAGCTAATATAACAGTGTAAATTTATTCTTCCCTCAAAATAACTCAATATACAGCTGGAAATGTCTAAATGTGAGGGGTGTACTCACTTTTGTGATACACTGTAAATACAAGGACTGTAAATACAAGGAAAACATGGGCAGTGCAGCGCCTCTCAAAAGTGGAGCAACCACAGGTCTAGTGCCTCTGCTGGCTGGTTGCAGTATGATGTATAGCTCCACCCACTGTCTAATTCCACCACCTGCTGTATTGTAAGAAGACGGGGTTACACTGAGGACTGAAGTGATAGACAGGCTTGGCTGGAAGAGACTGGTCGACTGCAGGACCTGCAGTTGTAGTGAAAATTATATGAGCTGCACTTTTACTGTTGTACCTAAACTGAAATTAAAAAGCTGCAGAATGTCTCTTTAAAATCCTGAGTCTGTGATTGTAGAGAACAGTTCGTCATTCAGGACAATGAATTCCTTTATTTTTTTAGTTCAACTTTATATCATTTTGAAACCTACTGCTGGTTGTGCAGTGCTTTCAGGCCTTTGCTGCAGGTTCTACAGTGTTTTGCGACCCTGGTGATGTGAATTCAAGTGGAATCAGACCTGTAGTGAAGGCCTTCTTGAGTGTTGGACTACTTGGTTGATTACAAATTGTTGGTTAAGAAGCTATGAACTACTTCTTAGGACTTGTGCAGGACTTTGAGCCTTGAGCTACTGTGCAGGAGAGCCAAGGGAACATGCAGAGCTATAAGTACTGCTGCTTGGTTTCATTTCCATTCAGATGATTGATTGAGTGATTTTGACCCTTCATTGTAGGGCTGTTAAATCTTGGGGGAGGGTCTGTCTTTTTCCTCCTTCTTCTCATTCAGCCCAAACCCAAAGTTCTGCTTTTGACTATTGTCAGCTGCAGTGTTTCTGTGGTTGAAGTTTCAGTGTATCCCTGCTTTTAAGAGTTAAAGAACCCCAAGTTGAAACAGTTGTGGAATGGCTTTGAATCAGAAGGCTTCTTCTGGCAAAGATCACTTTAAAGGCTGCTCATATGTGCTATCTGCCGTTCCATCTCTGAATCCTATTTGTCTTTCTGTTGAGCACTCCACCACATGGCCATGTTTTCCAATACTGCTGCAAAGAAGGGCTGCGTTTAGCTTCTTCCTACAGCTGTAAAGCTGCCCTGAAACTTTGTAATGTCATCAAAGTAACTGATCATTAGTATTACTGTCATATCTGGTATGAGACAGGAATGAGACCAGTAATTTGTGAGAGAACTTAGGATAAATAGGACACTGTGCAGGTATGGTTATGTCCTCCAAGATCAACGTCTCTTTGTATTTGGGCTGAACAAAGTCCGCGATGGGCCAACCAGATTTAGCCCAAAAAACATATGACGTCTGGTGTCGGGTGGGGGTGGGCCCTTAAGCAAGGCCCTTAACCCGTCTTCTATCGGCCATCACTGCCTTCAAAGCTAAGCATGGACCAGACCATGGACTGATCTGCCGAAAAGCCGATCTGCACCAAGAGCCTTTTGAGCTTCAAATACGGCTCGGCTTGACCCGCCATCCTTTAAGATCCATGGAAGACAAGGGTCCAGGCTTTTTTCTGTCCTGCACTGAAATGGTGGAACAAGCTTCCCCTGGGTGTCCGAACAGCAGGGTCCAACGCTCGCTGTCTTCAAATGCAGACTGAAGACCCATATGTTAGGTGTTTTGGGCTCCATACTTACTTCTGTATTTAGTAGTATCTAAGCCTAGAGGGATCTTTGGATCCTAGTCTATACAAACTAACTAAGGGTATTTTCTGAGTAAACAGTGAAGCACTTTTGTAAATTGCTTTGGATACGATTATCTGTTGAATGCCTTGAAAGTGTCTTGTTCCCAAATCACTCTTAACGTATTGAACAAAACATCTGAAAATATTGTTTGGTTTGTGTTTTCTAAGTTATTATTGTAGATAAAACAAAATCCATAACAAGTGATTCCAAATGTTGGAGTTATAGTCTAGACATTCAGTAGTTCGAAATGTAAAATAATAGTTAGGTAATGGACCAGAGAACTGAGATTGATCACTGAGCCCAGATGCAGTCAATCAGCTAAGACATGTCTGGTATGTAAAGTTTATGTCTTTAGTTTAGAAAAGGAGATGCTGAGCTTACACTGCTAACAAACACTGGACTTACACTGTCACCAGTCTCTTCTCTGTAAATCCACACCCAGACACGTCTCTACCTGCTCAACACGCATACACATCTTCATTTGCATGACCCAGAAAAATCAATGTGCCTTAGGACATGCCATGTCTTACTTTAGTGCATATAAACAGAGCTGAATGGAGGAACAGCGATTCTGAGTAAGCACTCTGGTTATGGCTTCAGTGTTTCAGTGTATGAAACCATTACATTTTTTCTTCAAGTAATTTTAGATTTGGTGGTGTATTTATGGTGACAGTTAATTTCAGCATTAGCAAATATGTCTTGGCTGATCATTAGATTCTTTACCAAATTTGTTTTGTAAGCCGTGATAGGATCCAGGGAACCTACACGAGTCATCTGAGTTTTAGGCCCTGTCCACATGTGATTAGATTTTATATAGAACGGAAGTTTTCGTCTGCGTTTTGGCCTCCTGTCCACGTGTGGACGAGGAAGCTGAGCTTTCTGAAAACGTTGACGTTACGACGCATGCTTCCTGTATAGGGCGTGCCTTAGGACACACCATGTCTTACGATGCATAAAATCAGAGCTGAATGAAGGAACAGCATTTCTGAGTAAGCACTCCGGTTTTGGCTTCAGTGTATAAATAAGGTCTGTCCATGAAATGTATGAAATGTACGACCATTAAAAAAGGTTTGCTGTTCAACAGATTTTTAAAACATGTAATTTAAGGTTTAGAAGTTTATTTACGGCGGTGAGATTGATAACAGTTAATTCCAGTGTTAGTGTCTTGGCTGATCATTTGGATGATCGATTTTTTTCACCAAACTTGTTTTGTAAGCCCTGAAAGCCCAACCCTAACAAGCCCAGAGTAATGCTTGGGAAAACAGAAAACCCATTTGCATTATTATTTTTTTTTTGGATGAACCACTGTCCTTCACATGCAAATGCTTTCTCAACAGCTATGCATGATAGTCTGATATCCTGCCATTCAAATGAGTTGGCTGTGCGCTACAGCCCTGCCTACTTACTACAGCCACCTCTTTTCTTATTACATAACTGTAGGGTTAGATAAATAAGCCTGTGTACCTCATTAACATGTAAGATTTAAAAACAGAAGTGGAGGGCTTTAGAGTTGTATTTGGGACAGGACCTTGGTTGCATTAACTTGATTTACCTCAAATCCTCTTTTGAGCCTCAGAATCCCCTAAAATCTGCTCCCAAATCTTATTTCTGACTAAAACAAAAAAAACAACAACAGCAAGTTATTAGTCTAGACGGCTTGGTTTGATCTAATTCTCCTCAGGCATTGTTTCAGATTCTCTACCTCAGACCAGTTCAGTGAAAAATTGAGATTATCGCCATTTATATGGGTTTCAGTATAGCTTAGCATGTATGGCTTTGGTTTGTTTCAGAAAAGAAGGTTTCTCATGGTTTTACCTGTATCTGTATGTTCCTCCAGGGTGTGCTATCACATACGGCTCTTACGTGATGCCCAAATGTTGGGTCAACAGTTGGCTTCACCAGCATTTTGTTCCCATCGCCATCGCCAACACAATCTTCTGCACCAGCATGTCCTGCTACTCCAGGTAGGGAAAGCACTGAGCATCTGAGCAAGTTCTGTAGAATTCTGTAGATGAAATCATGAAGCCATTTAGGAAAGTCATTCGGTGTGGTTTGACATGAGATGTTTCAAACCTTTCTTGAGAAGCGGTGCTGATAGGAACCAGGGTTTGCTGTTCACTATCCAGAGCCACAAGTGAACCCACATGAGTTTTAGGCCTCATCCACACGTTTCAATGTGTTTTATTAAAAACTGAGGTTTTCCTCTGTGTTTTGGTCTTTTGTCCACATGTAAATCAAAATTTCAGTCACTGAAAACAGAGCTTTCCAAAAACACTCTCCAAGGTGGAGATTTTTAAAAGCACTGAAGCCACAACCTGCATGTTTCTGGTTGAATCTCAAATATCTCCTTTCTCCCTGTATAGTGAACTGCTTCAGTCCTAAAGTAATACACCAACCTCTTCACACTGATTTCAGCACCAGAGTTCAGCACTTTTCTGAAGACACCATGTGTGTTAGTGTTGGACACTTGGAATTTGGCCTCCGCCTTTAACCCATCCACGTAGTGAACACACACACACACACACACACACACACACACACACACTTAATTAAACAGTGACAGTGAGCTCACATGCCTAGAGCGGTGGAGCCTGGCGAGCAGAGAGGGTGAAGGGCCTTGCTCAAGGGCCCAACAGTGACAGACTGCCACCCATAACCGCTAAGCAACCTTCATTCAACCACATAAGAATAAAAATGTAAAAACTGTTACAGATATGTAGTGCTCTGTTTAGATCTAGAACCTGTAGTTTTGTGACGTGTGTAGTGCACTACATAGGGAGTAGTGTGTAATTCGGGATCAAACCTTTTAAAACCTGTGTTTTTGTCATGATCCGCTGGGACTGACAACAATGAGGGTGAACACTCGCAGGGGATGGACTAAAGCAAGAGAGTTTATTAAACAATAAACAGGGCGGAACACAAGATCAAGCAGCAAAACGTTACAGGATGAAAGTACAACAGAAACACAAACGTGACAACGCAAACCAGGCAAAACAAATGAGCACACCTGTGGCTGGTGAGAGACGAGGGCTAGGCTAGCGTGCCAGGGATGAGCCAGAACAATAACGCTAACCAAAACCTACAGGCCGTGCCTGGGTGAAACACTGAAACATAAAAGACAGCGCTAGTCAGGCGCTTCTGAACTTACTTGACTCCAAAGCTGAGGAAACAGCTACTGAACCCAAACGACAGAACCTATACTACAATAGGGCCAGCTTCCCTGAATACAGGCGATACCTCTAGCCCGTTCTTGAGCTAACGACCTTGACTAAGCTTTGAGCAGGAAGCGTAGTGAGTTAAGCTCACTCACATGAACTAGCCCCTACAGATCCTTACGGTACACGCCGTCCTTAGATAAGACAGTCCGAACGGTTCGGCAGATACACAGGATTCCCTAGGCTAAGGAGGTTAGCCTCTATTCCCAAAGGCCGTTGATGAGCCCAACAGATCCAGTCTGAACTATGCCACACAAGATCCAACACTGAGTCAACCTGAGTTAAAAAGAGTCAAACAGAGTTAATTCTCAGCACTGGCTGCTGGGCTAGCCCTCCTTAAATATATAAGCCACAGGTGGAACGTATTAACAAAGTGTGAACATAAACACATCAACCCAACCGTAAATCGTGAACATAACATGAACGTAAACTTTAAAAGGTTCCTTTTCAACCTAAGAGTCTGTAGGGACATGACATGACTGTGACTGATAGACTTGAAGTCTCATGAACTCCGTTTTCTTCTTCCTTCTTCATGGTGTTTCTCTTTCTGAGGTACTGTCGTCTCATACAGGGCTAGCATGCTCATGCATTCATTTCCGTCATATTCTTCGGATGAAATCTTCCTCATATCATGTTAATGATGGTAAAATAGTGGTCAAATATTTTTTGAGGGACACATTTGACTTAAAACACTCTGTATGTGTCTTTCTGTCATAAATGGATTTGAAAAATGTATGATTTAGGCCAAAACCTTGTCATAAGACAAGGCCTCAGGCAGTGTATTTATAGCTTCTAATAGCTTTCTGAGATGTAGCTTTTAGAGAGTCTGGTTCTGATCACCACCACTGTGAACACTTCTGACCCATGACTTTGTTTACATCTTAGCTGTTGAATTATGTAGAAATGATGGAATTCCCTTTTGACACTTTGACAGTTTTAGTGTTTCTTAACCACCATTTATTTGCTGCTGTTGTTCTTTTTGCTTTTTGACCTAATGTGACTCTGACGGTTCTTTACATTGCGGTAAAGGTTCATGCTGAATGGACCAATAGAAATGCTCCCAAATGACTGAAATGATGAATAGAATGAAAATATTAAACTTTCATCTAAAATCGATGTAGAACTCATTGCTTTCTATAGGCTGTCGTAATTGCTGTGAGCGTGGACAACCATCTTCATATTACATTATAATGTCCATCTTCATATTACATATACAATAAGCAGAGGTCCAAGAACTGAACATTAAAATTCAGCCAGTAGAGCACAAACAATGGGCAGTGTTTATAATGTGCTCTTATGTATAAAACATGTGGGGTATCAAATGATTTTTTTTTTGTTGCTAATAATCTTGTATAATTGCATATTGTTAAATTCAATAAACCAAACATTTTATTTCATGGTATTTTCTATCAAGTTTTCTCTGAAAAATGATCTGGTTAGACCCCAAAATGGGGCATGGTTTTTAAACTCGTCATCTTTTTCACCGCTCATATATACATATACATTACTTGCCCTTGTTATATCATGTCCTTTACATGTCTGAATAACCAACAGCATTGAGAAATCTAATTTTGAAAAGAGGAGTGCAGCTTAAAAGGCAAATTGCTGTTAATTCCCTCAGCATCACTGGGTTAATTTCTGTATTATTACTGATTGGATGGCTCAGTTGTTCTTTCCAACCAGTGCAATTGTTATGGTATTAACAATTTACTCAAGCTAATGAATTACACAGTCAGTACCAGTGCAACACAAGTGGGTTGGGTAATAGAGGAACCAGTTGCAGAGTCGGATGGAACAGCATTATGTGGAAGGCATGTTTAATTTGACTGGCATCCACATGAGACCCAGGAGTGGCATCAAGCCTGGAGGCAATAAAAAAAAAATGCTGAGACAGCTGAGCTGTAATAGCACTGTGAACCATTGGCATTCTCTGTATTGGTACCTTCCTTATAGGTCCACTATACACCGATCAGCCATAACAATAAAAAACACCTGCCTAATATTGAGTTGGTCCCCTTTGTGCTGCCAAAACAGCTCTTCCTGTTTGAGACATGGTCTCCAAAAGACCTCTAAAAGCATCCTGTGGTATCTGGCAACGAGACGTTAACAGCAGATCCTTTAAGTCCTGTAAGTTGTGAGGTGGGTTCTCCATGGATCGCATTAATGGATTAAGTCTTAGGTGCCCATGATCGTGTTGCTGTATGTCCCAAATATTTGCAGACACCTGCTCAGTCAGCGTATGAGTATGAGTAAGGAGGTTATCACCATTTGCTGCAACAACAGCTTCATTGTTGTGAGGATTGTATATTGCATTGAGCCACAAGAGGCTTAATAATAATATGTATATGTAAATATATTATATATCTTTTTTAAGTCACCTTTATGGTGCTAATATTACTTTTTTGGTTTTCAGGCTGAATCTTTAGAAATATCAGTCCAATTACAGTTGTAAATGTGAAAATGTTTCGGCTTTATATCCCTCTAGCCGACACTTGGCATTGGGCATGATGACCAATGTTCCTATGTGGCTGTGCCAGTGTCCCATTCATTCTAATGCCATTGCTTTGGCTTGTAGATCATACAAGCTATGTGTGCATTGACCTTGTAGCAACAGGTGCACCTTTAGGATCAAATGGCATTGTATCATACAATTTTCACATGAGTATCCTTCTCACATGCTTCTTTGCTGTTGTGTATCAGCTGCCTGGTCTGCAGGGAAATGCCAGCCTTACGTGAAACTAAACTTTTACTCCTTCTTCTTTTTTTGCAGGTTTCTAGAATTGCAGTTTCCACACAGGAGTAAAATCTTGCGGACTGGCGCATTTGTCTTCCCGTTCGTGTTTGACAACATCCCCCTTTTCTACAGAGTACGTAACACACTCATACACACCCTCCTTTCACTTCACTGTCTTTCAGCTTGTCAACAAATGCATGTGTACAGCTGTCAAAGAGGGGGCACTGAAGAGTGATTTCTATTTACAGCATGGGAGCAACTGTGAATTACACTCCCCCACTGTAGGGGGAGCTCAGGAGCAAAAATATCAATTCTCACATAATGCTGCTTTAAAGTAGACTGAGTAGACTGTAAGATTAGGTATCGGCCCAAGTCTCCTCTACAATCATGCAGAGTTGGTTGTTTGGCAAACAATGAGCCTAGGCCTGGTCTGAAACTGGTCTGTGTGTGTGTGTGTGTGTGTGTAGCTGGTGCTGTGTTTTAGTGGGAATTGCAGTCACACCGAAGCAGTGAGCAGTCACTGTTATCACCTGCTTTTTGCCTTCCTGACGGGTTTCCTCTTCGCCTCTCACCTTCCCGAGAGACTGGCTCCAGGACGCTTCGACTACTTTGGTAAAAGACATGGCGTAACTGTGGGTGAGGGTACCGGGCTGATTTTAGCACAAACAGACAACTGTAACTGGTTCCAGCCTGAAACAGCACACACTCACACTGGGATTATCTGTGTAACACTGAATGTTCAGTTCCGATCAGGGCCACTTTCATATGTGGTGCTGAAGTCTGCTATATATCCGATCAGTCTGAACAGCCAGATCAGAATGAGGGAGGTTTTTAGTAGCAGGGTCGCGAGGTAACAGAGCTCATAAGTATTTGAGGTGATGTCTCTGTTCAAACACAATTAAAAGAAAAACATTTCTAAAGACATGAGCGTTGAACACGGCCACAAGAGGGCGCTGCTGCAGCGTCAAAGAAAAATAAAAAGTGATAAACAACATTTAAAAAACAAGAAGGATGTAAACCAAAGAAGTGGACGTGGAAAAGTAACATGTTCTTTTTGCAGCAAGCTTGAACGTATTCTCAGTGATAAGCCCAGCGCTCAGCTACTGGAACTCTTTGATAGCTCCCGTGCTGCTGGAGAAGATATCACTGAAACCTTATTCAGTTTAGGAGCCTGAACTGTTCAGACGAGTGTCTGATATAGGTCGATATAGATGATCAGACTTGGTGAAAAATCTCTTATAGGCCACTTTACCTGCCGTGTGAACATAGATTCAGTGTTCATGTAATTGATCATGATCAGCCATGACTATGAGATGCTCATCTTAAAGGAATAGTTTGACAAAAAATCAAGTGAACATGACTGATCACTGAGCCCAGATGCAGTCGATCAGCCAAGACATGTTTAGTGTCCAATTTGTGCTTATTTAGTTCTTTAGAACTGCAGATGCTCGGCTAACGTTGCTGACAAACAATGGACTTAGACTGTCACCAACATAATCTTCGTAAATAGACGCCCAAAAATGCAGCACTACTCCACTTTCAAACTAGACCTCACAATGGTTCCACAATGGGTCCGCTTGCTCATAATGGGTAGCCCACCACTCAGCTTTGTGGTAGGTCTATAAAATATCTGAAATGCAAAGACCTGGACGAGATGAGATTGGTGACCATCTAAGTCCAGTGATTATTAGCAACATTAGCCTTACATCTCCCGCTCCGAGCTAAAGAAGGAAACTTCCGAGATCAAACCTATCTTGGCTGATGTGCTGCGTCTGGGTTAAGTGATAAATCATGTCCATTTAGTGTATCAACAAACTATTCCTTTAAGTGAAACGCTTCCATTACATCTCTACCAGGTCACAGCCACCAGCTGTTCCACATCTGCGCCGTGGTGGGAACTCATTTCCAGATGGAGGCGGTGTTGGCCGACATGAGCTCGCGCCGCAGCTGGCTGATCACCCACTCGGCTGGGCCCTCCTTCCTGGGCACTCTGGGGGCTCTGGCTTTGGCCTTCTTTCTTAACCTGGGTATCATAGGCCTCTTCAGCGCCTGCCTGCTGCGCACTCCCAACCTCAGCTCTTCAGGCATCGCCGCTACACCCACACACGGCAAGGAGGAGTGAGGGAGCGGCCGTGGAGGTGCCTGCATCATTGCACAACCTGTCAACTCACACCCGGAGTATAAATGTGGCCCAATGGTTAATGCCAACCATTTCAAACAACTTAGCACTTAAGGTCCAGCTTACGTCGCTTATAAATGAGCATCTGGATGCGTGTTGTTTCTTTTTGAACTAAAACCTGTGTGTTTTTTTTCTATGTATCAGAATGTATTTGCCTTTCGTCGCTGTCATATCAAGACCTCGTAAGCCCACTTTGTTACAACTGGACCAATAGAAACGTGGGGGAGAGCACGGCACAACCTAATGCTTTTTGGAATGCTTTACACAAGCAACCCCCACATCTCCGATCCCAGTGAAAAACCTAAACTGTTCAGATCTGACTGTCTCTGAATAATTCAGCAGTGAACAGCGTGGGTGCAGATGTTACAGCTTACCCCGTACACTCTTAAAAATAAAGCTGCTACAAAGGGTTCTTAGAGTTGGTGCCTTGGAAGAGCCATTTTTGGTTCCATTAAGAAGCAAATTGGCGAAGAACCTTTACATCAAGTGATGGTTCACACTCAAAAATCTCTATTACCAACATGCCTCTTCATGGAACCAAAAGTGCTTCTTCAATGGCAAGAAACATTAAAGAACCCTTTGAAGCACCTTTATTTTTTAAAGAGAAATTTAATCCATTTGAAATCCATTTAATCCAACACACGTTAAAAAAGAGGCTAGTATCAATATATTTGTGGCCGCAAAGTAGAACCATATATAAACTATATATATTTTTTTATAATTTTTATTATTTTTTTGACATCTGTAGTACTTTTAGTACTATTTTAGTACAGACTCCTAGTACCATTAGTACTTTCCTGTTAAAGGCAGTGGTGGCTCAGCGGTTAGAACTGGGTTATCAATAACAGGGTTGTGGGTTCGATTCCCAGGCTTGATAAGCTGCCACTGTTGGGCCCTTGAGCAAGGCCCTTTACCCTCTCTGCTCCCTGGGCGCTGGAGTTGGCTGCCCACTGCTCTGGGTGTGTGTGTACTCACTGCCCCTACTTCACTAGTGTATGTGTGTGTAAGTGTGTTCACTACCACAGATGGGTTAAATGTGGAAGACACATTTTGCTGTACAGTGACAAATACATGCACCTTTACCTTAATCTGTGCATAAACACATCCCATCAATGTCAGTCAGGTTGTATGGACTGTATGGGTTGTATGGACCACTTGTATGCACTGTTTGTCTGAGGAGGCTTAGTTGTGACAGTATGTTAAACTAACCCCACCTTGTGGAGGCTGTACTTTAGCCTGGCTAGCCCTCTCTAGTTCTCTGAGGTGGTGAAGTGTTTCAAAACAGTGCTACATTATTAAAATCAATAAAATCATATAATCTGTTTAAATGTATAAATCTATTATAAATCATGGATGTTCTCACAAAGCAACTTTACCGAGATTCAGGCCTGAGCCTTCTTTAAATAAGCCAGTGCTGACAGTGCTGAAGAAAAACTCCTTTAGAGTAAAAGGAAGAAGCCTTAAGAGGAACCAAGGCTGACAAGGGTCTCTCGACGAAGAGAACAGCAGTGGAAAGAGTGCAGCCAGATAGAGTGAATTCATGGAGAGCTAATATGAGACTAATGTGAGAGTGAGACATGGGTGGGTTATGAAGATGGGACACATGCTCAGGGTTGCAGTAAATGTGATACAGGAGTGAATTGTATCAGTGATCACTCACTTAGCATGAAAAAGTCACTTTTTGCTAGATATCGGCAACCGAGGCCCCAAAAAAGCACAACTGGCCTTGCCCTATCCAGGGTTGGTGGATGGCGCTCTCTCCCCACATCACTTCGCTGCGGTGCTGGCTGTTGCCTATGCAGCGCTTCCCTTTAGGCCCGGTGTTGCATCACGTCGGAGTAGGCATGTGTTGGTCCGCCCTCACATGTGTCAGGGGAATTGTGTGAGAGGGAGAGAGTACGATAAGAGGAGAGAGTATGTGCAGGTTGGGTAATTAGCGGTCCAAATTGGGGAGAAAATGGGTAAAAATATTATAATATATATATATATATATATATATATATATATATATATATATGTATGTATATATTTAAAAGTCGCTTTTATGGTGCTAATATTACTCTTTGAATCTTGAGAAATATCTGTCCGAGTACAGTTGTGAATACATAAATATGACCAATAGCATGTTCCACTGGGACCCAAGTTAAGTTTACCCTGTGTTAGCCTGTGCCCCGCTCTCCCCTACTTAGAGCAGAAATCTAGTAATCCTGCACGCCTGTTACTGATTCGTTGTTCTCCTGTGAAGTTTACGTTTCAGAACTCCGAGGTTTAGTTACGACAGCGACGTTTCTGTTTGTGTCATTCCAGCTGAAAACCCGGTTGATATCGAGACCTTTCCGCTACTCTTTGTTCTGTGGTACTAAACTAAAGCAGTCTGTGGTTTTCTGTTAAAGCGTGAGAAAGGTCGGGGGTTGAATGAAGCGGATGATGCTGGTGAATATTCGTGAAAATATTTGTGAACATTTTTAACTTTTATCTACAGAATCCTGAGATTGTACTTCACTACTTTTTTTTGAAAGTGTGTTCTGTTCATAACAAACTGGAACAATGTTAACATGGCATCTGTCAGGGATTTCATTCATACAGCACTAATGTTTCTCAAGTAGCACTAGCATTAGCAGTATCCTCAGTTCTGTCCTCAAGCTGTTTTAAGCTGAAGTATATATCTACTGGGTGGGAGGTTAGGAGATCAAACATAGTATAAGCTTTTGATCTAATCAAATCAGATTTATCAAACATGGATTGACTGGACCAATTCATTCATATGTGTATATATAAATATAAATAAATCTCTGTATGTATATATTTATATATATATATATTGGTGCTGTCAATGTTAAGGCGTTAAAACACACACAAGTAATCTGCAAACTTATTTTTTTTATGTACATTCATCATCTTACCAAATTTGGCCCCAATTTACTCTCATAGGTCTCTGTCTGTACAGAGTCTAATGACGTATCAGCAATTTTATTTACCGATGCAAACACAGCGTCGCTACTGTTGAGCTCCGAGGATAGATTACACTTTATTTATTTTGAAATATGGATTAAATCTCAGACACACTCACACACAGCTGCTCCCCTCGCAGCTCTGAGATTAATCCAGCCCAATGACTGATCACCCATATACCTCTTAAAAAGCTGTTCAAGCATTTTCTCTATTAAAGCGTCTGTGTCCGAGCTTCGTCATGCCTCATTCGGGGCTAAAGTTCTCTAAACCACCCATAAGAAAAAAAAGATGGGCTCCTTGAGCCAGTTTATTAAGCATACCACACAATTATTTGTTCTACGCCCAAAAATTCATGAACCAATAATTAATAAGAATATTACTGTGATTAACGTGATTTAACCTCTTAATAGATTGACACCACTAATATATATGTGTATAGAGATCTCTGGAGGTACCATGGCATGAGTTTCCCTGTAACTACACAGATCTTTCCATTTTAGTCTTGTTTTTTACTTCGAAATTCATTTTTATAAGAAAACAATAACTGACTTCTCAATCCTCGTACTCCAGCTGGCCTGCACGTGCTACACATCCTGTTGATCCTGTTATTGTTTCATTTCTAAGAAAACCCGAAGTGTCCTTGAATTTCCTGTGCTGCTGTGTAGGCATGTTCTACATGAAAGCGTCTGAGGAGCAGGTCAAGTCTCTATAGTGTTGTTGTGTTGTTTTATTATTTTTTTTATTGCAGTTGTTTTGTCTTGCATTCATGCCGTTTCAGCACGGCTCACAGCGAAAGGAACGAGTTCCACTCCGAAGAAATCCAAGGTCGTGCTCGCAACCTGCTGATTTATTGCACACGACACACACTTTGTTTACAGTTTCTCCAGGTTTCTGCTTGTGTCTCTGAAATAAAATGAAGTGGTTGAGATGTAAACAAAGGCATGCAGAGTGGGCTTTGGTGTGAAGTGGCTCGTTGTAGAAAAACTGTAGAGAAACTCACTGACTCTTGATTTCTTTGCAGTGGTGATGGTGATGGGAACCAGCTGCAAACACATTGTATTCACTGAGTAAAAGCACCAGTGAACCTACGTACATCTGTCTGAGGAGTTTGATAATGGTAAAATAGTGGCAAATATGAAAAAAGCTTCCTTTGGGGACTATTTTTCCTCAAAGCACCCTGCATGTACCCCTCCGCCATATTGGATTTCACTCATGCATATGAAAGGAATACAAGAACATGGTTAGCGAAGCAGGAAACCCTTACTGTATAGCCCCTACCCCTGCCACCGCTAGCCAAACTAGTATACAGAAGAGGTACGAGGACATGGCTATAGTGACAAACCCCCTATTCTAACTCTCCTACCCCCGTCATCCCAACCCTCGAACCCTAGACCGCAATCAAACACACCCACAGAGAAAAATAAAGAGGAGAACGAGGGAACCTCAGTCCACCTGTAAACCACTCAGGTGTTTAAAGTTAATAGATTTTAAAAATAACAGTAAAATAAGACAAAAACTTTTGTAAACCAATGTCTCAGACATTAGGGAACCGTATTTGTAAATATTTGATGTACTATCTTTCTGTGATGTAGCTTTTAGAGACCTTCCATTCACTTCCACTGTTGAAAATTCTGCCTCTGCAGGTTTCTCTACAGCAAAGCATTTCACACCAAACCACAGTGAATGTGTCGACATCTTAAGCTGAAAGGAATTCTTCTTTAAAAGTTACAGAAACCGCCTGTCGTTACTAAACAGTGTGAAGGTCCAGCAAACAACACGATTACCTGAAGGAGCTGCCGTAGTCACTAAAGTGCTCTTATTAATAACTGTTAATGATTAGGTACATTCAGAGCTATCTGTACTGTAAAGTAGAATAGCAGAACCTTCTCTAACGTTGCGGGTCTGTGGTGGGGTTAGACACGTGTCGATTTAGGTTCGCCAGAAGAGATTACGGGGTAATGAAGGAATAGTAAGTGCAGAAATGGTCCGTGCGGGAATGGTTCTATATTGCTTAAGCAGCAGTCTAGCATATAGCTAGGTGCATGTATGAATAGGCGTTGTTTGTAGACAAAGCCCTGCTAGAGCAAGCGTGGCTGAAAGAGGTTGTTTGAGGGATGGGTACGACTGGCTATTTTGGTGTGGTTCTAGAATATTAGTAATGCTACATAAAACACAGTTTCTATAGCAACAATGCTACACAAAAAAAAAGATTTTCTATATTAGCAAAGCTAAAAGAACAGTTTCTATATTAGCAAAGCTAAAAGAACAGTTTCTATATTAGCAATGCTACATAATATACATGTTTTCTATTTTAGCAAAGCTACAAAAACAGTTTCTATATTAGCAAAGCTGAAAGAACAGTTTCTATATAAGCAAAGCTAAAAGAACAGTTTCTATATTAGCAATGCTACATAATATACATGTTTTCTATTTTAGCAAAGCTACAAAAACAGTTTCTATATTAGCAAAGCTGAAAGAACAGTTTCTATATAAGCAAAGCTAAAAGAACAGTTTTTGTATTAGCAATGCTATACAATAAACAGGTTTTCTATATTAGCAATGCTACAAAAACAGTTTCTACATTAGCAATGAAACAAATACAGTTTCTATATTAGCAATGCTACAAATACAGTTTTTTTTATTAGCAATGCTACAAAAACAGTTTTTTTTATTAGCAATGCTACAAATACAGTTTCTATATTAGCAATGCTACAAATACAGTTTATATATTAGTAATGCTACAAATATAGTTTCTATATTAGCAATGCTACAAAAACAGTTTCTATATTAGCAATGCTACAAATACAGTTTCTATATTAGCAATGCTACAAATACAGTTTCTATATTAGCAATGCTACAAAAACAGTTTCTGTATTAGCAATGCTACAAATACAGTTTCTATATTAGCAATGCTACAAAAACAGTTTCTGTATTAGCAATGCTACAAATACAGTTTCTATATTAGCAATGCTACAAAAAACAGTTTCTATATTAGCAATGCTACAAAAAACAGTTTCTATATTAGCAATGCTACAAAAACAGTTTCTATATTAGCAATGCTACAAAAAGTTACATTAGTAAAGCTACATAATAAACTGAGTTCTATATTAGTAAAGCTACAAAATATATTAGCAGTGCTCAGAAAACAGATTTGCTATATTAGCAAAGCTACAAAACAGATTCTTTATATTGCCAGTTTTGCACAAAAACAGATTTTCTTTATTATCAGTCCTATGAAACAGTTGTTATACTAGGGGTGCTACAAAAACAGATATTTTATATTAATTATGATACAAAAACAGTCCCTATAGTAGCATTGATACACCAACAAATTATCAAAGCTGCAAAAATGATTTTCTTTATAAACAAAGCTACAAAAACACCAAGTCTCTTCCATCACTACGTCTGTATGTCAAGATTGTGTGCTTTTTATGTACAATTTTGATTATGTCAGCATTTGAAGTCAGGGATGTCTCTTCTTTTTTTATTAAGAAAATAATCTCTTACAAAGGGCATCATTCCATTATCTTCCATAAACAACTTCCATAACAATTCCTTCACATTTATCTGAACAGCTGAAAAAGCTTCAATAGCAGGAACTGTGTTTTAATTTCTTTCAGATCGCACTACGTTTTAAGACATTATGGATTGTGAGGAGGAAAGCTAAAGGGAAAGTGAGTGAGATGATATTGTATCAACAGATCCAAAATGATCATTTTGTTCATTGTTAACCATAAAAATCTATAGTTTTCACTGTTAACCATATTAAAATGTCATGTTTCAGACAATGTAGCCTTAACAGACTATATAAATAGACTATAATAGTGACTGGTGGCCCATTTACCTTTGTCAGTAAAATGTTTTTATAATGTTTGCTACCATTTGTGAGAATCTGGTGAACTCACCTGTGAAATAAAACTCAGAAAAGACTTTTTGCTTGTTTTCAGTTTTCTGTTTTCCTATAAAAACCCTATCACTGACATACATTTTACTGACATACATTTTACTGACGTACATTTTACTGCCATGCAAAGTTGAAGTGACAGAATAGTTTGTAAAGCATTTTTCTTGAACTGTTTTAGTGAGAAATGAAATGAAAAACAGAATGAAAATGAAAGAAGAAAAAGAAATATCAAATATCTAATATTATAATATTAACCTCACATAGTTATTTGGATCTTGAATTTTATGTATATGATTGTATATTCATTTTATTTAATATTCTATACTTAATTGCTTGCCAGATTGAATATACTGTAATTAGTAACAGTTCAACAGTTTACAATCTGATCTGTGTTTTAAATAATATAAACCAATTCTGGTTTCATTTATTTTTAGATGTTCTTAGAATGATGAACAGAGCTGTATCCTGGTCTTTACGGATTATTTAATAAAGTTAATGACTCTGTATGAAACCAAGTCATATGAATGTCTAAATGGTTCTTTGACTTTTAAAGGGGTTCCTCTAGTTGGTGGAAAACCTTAATAAAATTCTGTATGGCACCAAAAAGGTTTTACTATTGTTCAAGAACCCTTTTGTTAATGACAGTAAAAAGGTGAAACAACTCATATTAACTCATATAGTATATTGTTCATCATTTAATTATTATATCGACTAAAAATGAAGCTAATAAACTAATAAAACTGTAATCAAATTCTATAAAAAACACTGCAAATTAATTCATGATTATTGTTCAATATCATAGAAGATTAAATATATATATATATATATATATATATATATATATATATATATATATATATATATATAAATATATATATATAACATTTCAGTGTGTAACAATATATACACCTTTTTTTTTATTACATCTTCAGTTTTCTATTTTGCTATTTGGTTGTAAA
The DNA here is from genome assembly GCF_030463535.1 of Salminus brasiliensis. Classification (NCBI taxonomy): domain Eukaryota; kingdom Metazoa; phylum Chordata; class Actinopteri; order Characiformes; family Bryconidae; genus Salminus; species Salminus brasiliensis. The sequence goes on from NC_132878.1 coordinate 90,766,285, forward strand.
ATACAAACTGACTGTGGTCAGAAGGGGGCATTAGTGGACCAACTACATTTCCTCTGTAAAGCCAAAGAACCAGGAATGAAGCTCTTACCAACAGATGTTGGGTACAGAGCGTAATTATTTTTTGGACAGTTTGTAGTCCGTGTTTACAAACACCACACCGATATACATGATTGTAAGCATTACTTAATTTAATGTGTGACTGAATAAAAAACTGAAACTGGAAATGAGGCCAAATTAAAGCCTGTAACGCCTCACAAGACCGAACCACCTGCAAACCAAGGGCCCCAATAATCTTACATTTAGCAGAAAAGCAACACTGCTGAACCTTCCTGCCAAATCCCTGAATGTGAGCTTTTCACCATTAGATTAAGAACTAAGTGTCCCTTTTTTCATTCGCATTTTGTGACCAACATCATGACCTTACTAATGCGCTTGTCCCTAAATGCAATCAAATTCTAAACTGCAAAATGCAAAACATTCACCACGTTACTCCAACAATACTGTACAATGTTTTACCTAGTAAGAACAGTCTCACATTTTGACAGTAGTGCCTATTACTATATAGTATGCACCACTAAGCCATAACATTAAATTCACCTGTGTACAATTGTATAGGGTCCCTCACGTCGCCAAAACAGCTCTGACCTGTCGAGGCACAGACTCTGCAAGACGTCTAAAGGTGTCCTGTGCTATCTGGCCACACAAAGACGTGTGCAGTCCTGTAAGTTGTGTAAATTTTAGTTAGATTAGCGTGTACGGTTAGGATTTGTTTGTAAGGTTGTGATTAATACATAAGGTTAGGATTAGTGTGTAAGGTTAGGATTAGTGTGTAAGGTTGTGATTAATACATAAGGTTAGGATTAGTGTGTAAGGTTAGGATTAGTGTGTAAGGTTGTGATTAATACATAAGGTTAGGATTAGTGTGTAAGGTTAGGATTAGTGTGTAAGGTTGTGATTAATACATAAGGTTAGGATTAGTGTTTAAGGTTAGGATTAGTGTGTAAGGTTAGGTATCGTTTGTAAGGTTGTGATTAATACATAAGGTTAGGATTAGTGTGTAAGGTTAGGATTAGTGTGTAAGGTTGTGATTAATACATAAGGTTAGGATTAGTGTGTAAGGTTAGGATTGGTATGTAAAGTAGCGATTCATACATAAGGTTAGGATTAGTGTGTAAGGTTAGGATTAGTGTGTAAGGTTGTGATTAATACATATGGTTAGGATTAGTGTGTAAGGTTAGGATTAGTGTGTAAGGTTAGGACTGGTATGTAAAGTAGCGATTCATACATAAGGTTAGGATTAGTATGTAAGGTTATAATTAGCATTTAAGGTAAGGGTTAGCATTTAAGGTAAGGATTAATATGTAAGGTTAGGATTAATATGTAAGGTTAGGATTAGTGTGTAAGGTTAGGATTAGTGTGTAAAGTTAAGATTAATATGTAAGGTTAGGATTAATATGTAAGGTTAGGATTAATATGTACGGTGGTAATTAGCATTTAAGTTAAGCATTAGCATTTAAGGTAATGATTAATATGTAAGGTTAGGATTAGATTGTAAGGTTAGGATTAGTGTGTAAAGTTAGAATTAGTATGAGAGGTTATGATTAGTATGTAAAGTTAGGACTGGTATGTAAAGTAGGGATTCATACATAAGGTTAGGATTAGTGTGTAAGGTTAGGATTAGTGTGTAAAGTTAGGATTAATATGTAAAATTAGGATTAGTGTGTAAGGTTAAGATTAGTATGTAAAGTTAGGATTAATATATAAGGTTGGGATTAGTGTGTAAGGTTAGGATTAGTGTGTAAAGTTAGGATTAGTGTGTAAAGTTAGGATTAATATGTAAGGTTCGGATTAATTTAGAGTTCAGTTGCATTTTACACATTTTTGGGTGAATGTTATTTCTGCAATCTATAAAAGCCTAAAGCCTAAAGCACTTTCTCATTAGTTGAATTCACAAAAAAATATTCTCAGTTACTTTACGTCTCATTTGGATCCACATATCCATTTTGAGCTTAGAGTTCATTAATTTGGCTGCTGCTTCATTTCACAGCAGGTTTGTGGTTTTGTGAAATCAGTGTGATTGGAGGAAATGTGTGGTATTGGTGGAAATGCATTTAAGACCTGATGAGCCCTGGGAGCTTTCAGCATTTTATCACATACATTATGATGCTTTTAAGCATTGTATTTTAGCCAACTGTACATGCTTTATAGACATGTGGCTTCCATTTAACCCAGTCTGCTGTTCAAAAGTTTGGAAACTTGGAGAGAAAACTGTATAATCTAGAACATCATGAAGGTGTGATGTATTCATATCTGAAATGCCTCATGTTTTCAAGTGTTTATAAACAGTCATTATTAATAATTACTTGAAATTATAGTTATGCATGGTCATATTATTTAATTTTTCTTATTTGAAATCTTTTATATACTTGAAGTGTTCTTAAAATTCCACCCTTCATTCATTTCATTACCAGTAAAAACAGCTATTAAGTACAATTTCTACATTTTCCAGGAGATATTTCTGAGCAGATTTGATATGAGAAGAGTCACCAGTGTAGGAAAGTGAAACGTCAACTGGGCACATATGTGAACTATGAATTAACTGCTAAAGCAAACAGAAACCGCTCAAGGTAATTACATTATTATGCTACTATATCATCATCATATATCATATGTAGCATAACGTGGTCTTCAAATGACAATAGTAGCACTTATCACAATTATTTCTGGGACAATTCATCCTCCAAACAAATGAGTTTTCCTAACAAGCTTACTCCGAACAGTGGCCCGACCACCCCAGACTCCAGACCTCAACATCACTGAATGTGTTTGGGATTTGGATGATGAGAACCAGCGAATGCTCCTGAACTTCTAAGGCTGAACTTTGAAGGTGTGGGAAATCTAGGTGAGTCTACTGGGAAGCAGGGAAGCCGTGCCTGGAAATGAAGTAAATAATGGATGCTGTGTGACTTTTGCACAGTGCTGGATGTGCTTCACATCATCGTTCATATGAACATTACTGATACACCTCAGCATCTGCCCATTATCCTCTTTTTTACACATGATTTCGGAGACAACAGGTTTTCTGTTCTTTTCTAAAGCTGGGTCTTGTCCACGATGTTCGGCAGTACGCTGAAGACATGCAGCAAGAGACGGGGCTGGTGTGAATAGTGCTGGATTGTTCCTTTAAACACCTTGGAGAGAAGCCGTGTGTGAGCCAGGAGTAGCATTACCCCTGTCCATTACTGCTCCCCCGGGGGGCTCGGTCCACACGGCCAGCCAGAGCCAAATGAATGAGTGGAGTGGAGTGGAGAGTGTGTCGGTGGCGTGAAAACGCTGTTTGTGTTTCTGGGAGATGATCTGGAAGATTAGATTTATTTCCTGTCAATTGTCTTTGCACTTTATTCAGATAAAGAGGGCTTACAGGGCTGAGCTGAGTGATGTAGAGCAATTTCTCAGTCATAATAACCAGGGGAGGAAAGTTGTGGAGGATGTTGTTTTTTTTTGGGCCATAAAATAAAACAAATGAAGTCATGAGGATGTAACCATGTTAATTGCTAACCGTCCTAAACATAAAGAGTTCCTAAATGGTTCCTAGCATGGTGGTATGGCTTTGTGGCGAACTTTTAATTGGTAGAGAACGAGGCTGCCTAAACATTCTGTCCAATGACTATAGAAAACATGGACTGAATTAGGCCAAAAAAAACTATCAACCTGCCATGTTGTCAGATTTGTAACCAGAGTCAGAGACCAGGGACAAGCCAGACTTGCCTACTCATTTGTTAGACCTGCCACCTTTCCCCAGACCAGACCTCAGTGTCTCAGACCACCTTCATTGAGCTTACAGCGCAGAAGCAGAGCAGATTTTCCCCCTGGATTCCAAGTTTGTCTGATTAGTGGAATGATTGAACAGTAAAAGTGCAGCTCATTGAAGTTCCTCTACAACTCAGCTACTCCATGTAATAAACAGAAAGGGTGCCATGCAGGTCCTGCTGCAGACGACCGGTCCCTTCCAGCCAAGGCTGTCAATCACTTCATTTCTAAGTGTAGCCCCACCTTCTTATGATTCCTGGGGGGGGGGAATCATAAGAAGAAGAAATGGGCTAATATTAGCACAGGGAAAACTTGTAACAGCAGATCTGTAAGCAAGTCCTGTAAGTTGTGAGGTGAGGCCTCTACTGATCAGACTCTTCGTTCCAGCACACAGGGGTGCTAACAATTCTGACCAAATTAATATTCAATTAATACATTTTTAGGCTCTTAGAATAGTCCCAATTCCCCCAACCATAACGGCTCCCCTGCCAACAACAGATCCTTGATCATGTTCTTCAAACCATCCATGAGGCAGGGTACATTATCCTGCTGAAACAGGCCACTACCATGGTAATACCACCACTGCCATGAAGGGGTCAAAAGAAGGCCAAAAAAAGGACTGCCTTGATCATACAGTTTAACACATTTTCTTTACTGTTGGCTGCACTGATGTGTAATTGTATCCTGTCTCTTTAAGAAATGTGGTAAGCCTGTTCTAGATCTTTTTGCTCAGTAGGGGGCGATTCAGAGCCGTTTTGGTTTGGTTGGAAAATGGAGCACATGGTTTACGTTTACGTTTGGTGGATATTCGATGGAAGCATTTTGAATTAATTGCTTCTAAGACAAAACTTTCCCTCAGTAAACATTTTAAATCTACATATGGTTACTGGGAGGAATGCTACATGTCAGCCATACTCAACCAGCTAAGGCCAACTGCCTACAGGGTGAATGAATGCATTCATTAGAAGGGGTGTCCACATACATTTGGACATATAGTGTAGAACCGACGGCTTTATTAGAGAACCCTTCGGGGATGCTTTTGTAGGGGTGTAGAGCTGTGAAAGATAAATAAATAATCAGGTTTATTTGGATTAATAGTGATGAAATGTAATCCAGCAGACTGTGACCCGCACACTGTAAACTAATTATACTGAGATGAGATGGAAAAAGCAGGACTGCTGATGAACAGTGTTCTCTAACGGCGCGTAATTGGTATCCAGCGAGCCTGATCACTCCACATTCAGCAAGGGTGTGTGTGTGTGTGTGTGTGTGTGTCTGTGTGTGTGTGCGCGTGTGTTCAAGGCAAGCATTTTCTTTTGAAAGGGGATAAAATGCTCTTGAATAGAAGGCCTCATTAAGACAGGAGCCAACGATGACAGCTTTATTCAAACAGTAATATTTATTTGTACAATAATTACAAATGATAGCGCTTGCTGAACTGAAACCGTGTCATTCCTTTGCTTTTTAAGCAAATTTCTATCATAAAAACACTCCTGCAGACACTGCAATTAAGGCTAAAAGCGCTTGGAAATGCTAATGTGGCTAACAGTCAATGAAAGCTGGTGGAACCGCTTAGCATGACTTCTTTTGTGCGCAATGCTAACTGGCCCTTACTTCTTTATTAACAACATTAGCATTTGTTAGGTGAAATATTCAGTCATTCTCACATATATAAATTCTCAATATACGGTTTGTACATTTCCCAGTAGAGTTTAAAGGGCAAGTCCACAGATTTTTACATCATTTTTGCATGATTAAATGGTTAAGATGTAAACAAGAACAAACACTTACACAAAACTTACCAAGTCAGAGTTGAAAAATAAAAAAGTCTCTGAAAGCTACATCACATGAAATGTTTATGAATACACTGTCTGACGCCGGAAACACTGTTTTATCGTAGGTTTGAGAAGATTTAGGCCTAATATATATATTTATATATTTAAATCTGTTCAAGGCAGTGAGATGCATACATGCATAAAGCTCCGAAGACACATGGAAGACACATTTAGTTTTTGGAAACTAAATAAAATAGTTATATATATAATAAAATAGTTAATATGACTCTCATTAATGACTCTCATTAGAAATAATGTAAATATCAGAACTGTGAAAACGGCAAGTTCTTGTAGATAAACCTAAATTAACCACTTAAGAATGAATATTTTCACATAATAAGGTAACAATTTCATTCAGTGTAACCTAATAACCTTTTATATTTAATATACATTAAATAAATGCTAAAGAAACAAACATAAGTGACACAATGAACAAACCTGTACACATCAGGGTTTAAAAACTGAATAAAATAGTGTCTATCACCACCACTGTGAAGAGTCAGTACGTTTCTCTATAATGAGTCATTACACAGAACCCCTCTCTGAATGAGTCTGTTTACATCTCAACTCATCTCATATTGCAGTATGTAGAAAATCAGTGGAATTCCCCTTTAAAATCAACTCAACTCAAAACTCTTAACTCATTAATGGAGAGAAATTATGTTGAATGACCATCTCGTTCAAATGGTCAGCATTACATATATGATGGACCTCAAGGAAGAAAACATTTTTTGGGTAACGCTTCACTGGAACCCTGCTATATAACACTGACATACCCACGCCTGCTTCAGCAACGATTACCTTTGGCAAAACATTGAGGAGTGGTCGACATGAGCGATACTTCTACTGATGTATTGAGAATTTGCCTAATAGACACTACCTCATAACTGAATTACCCTTTAAGACCAGGTGACACGCCTGGCATTCTACAGTATGAAAGAGGGATCGTCCATAATCAAACAAAAAAAAAAAGAATGAAAATTAATAAAATAAATTAAAAAATATAAAAAGCGACTAAAAAAACTTTAATTTCGGATGTAGCAATTGAGATGTTGATCTTGACATTTTGATGTTATATAAATAGTTATATGCAATAGCCAATTTTACTGTATAATAATAATAATAATAATAATAATAATAGCACATTTTAAATTACATTAGACTTCAAGGTAAAAACAGATTCGTTTCAACATGATTTTTTACATTGACGTCTTTTGAGCATTAAAAGGGTTTTTTTGGTTGGTTTTTTTTATATTTTGAAGGTTTTTACAAGGGTTTTTCAGGTTTATTAATATTTTTTTCCATTTTCACAATTATTCGCTTATTCAGAATATTTATCTTAGAAACTTAAAAGACTTATAAGACCTGTAGGGTATCATGGATTCAAGTACAGTGAGCAGTTTTTCCAAGCTGGAAAGCTTATATTGTTGCTGTCATACAAAAACCTTGTATATCCACTTTTGCAGTTTTTAAATTTCTTTTTATAGAATGTGAATCTGGCAGTTATTATTTTTATTGTGTCACAGCTTCATGATGACTGGACAAATAGATTCCAGCGACAACAGATTAGGTTATCCTCAAACTCAGAATTTCTTTAACTGATACAATTGAAGTTTAGACTCATGACTCTCATTAATTTCTAAGAGAAATAATGCAAATATCAGAAGAATTGTGAAAACGGCCTTTTGTAGGTAAACCTAAATTCACCACTTAAGAGTGAATCTTTTCGTATAACAAGGTGAAAATATCCGTCAACATATTTTTACTTAATAAAAAAGGTTAAATTAAAATAAATGGTAAAAAAAACATGTCACATAATTTACAGACCTGTAGGCACAGACATGAATAGCTAATAAAAACCCATCTATGCTCCTCTCACATGCAGCATCATGTTGAGAACCGGCTCCCTTTTTCGGAACTGCACCGATGGCTGTAAGTGGAATAAAGAAGGGCTTCACAGAGACTGGTTGCAAAGAGGTAATTACAGGGCCTCACAAAGCACCGGCGGTGGCATTTAGGAATAAGGAAAGTCACATACATGCGATTTTAGTGCACTCATAATACAGTTCTATAATAATACACTTATTATTGGTAATTGCAAGACAAAGGGATGTGTGAAGTTTCAAATAGTGCAATCAACTTGGCACGACATGGAAAAACACGGCAACTGGACTTAAGCCATTTTCTATGACAAGACGAAGACACTGAAAGATCACATAAAAGGATGATTATGATCCCACATAATGTATCATTTCAACACAATCAATGAATATAAACATCTTCTTGCTGGATTTTTAAAGGGCCCATATCCACTTAGGTCATTTGTGAGGGTTTGTGTCCAAAGCTGTCGCTATTAATTTTTTTGCACAACTGTTTTCTGACCTCTTTTTATCCCTTGGAATTAATCAGCCTGTTTTTGGTATTATGCCTGTAAGACTGGTGTGCATTAATGAGCTCTTTTCTGTTTGGCTGCCCTTATGGGGTATGGGGCATGAAGGGGTTAATATATTTGTTTTTTGTGACATCCCAAACTCAGTGAATTCAATACAGGGTTTTCCTTTCCATTTTGGATGGACTGTATGGATGGACTGTATGAATGGATTGTATGGATGGACTGTATTGATGGACTGTATGAATGGATTGTATGGATGGACTGTATTGATGGACTGTATGAATGGACTGTATGGATGGACTGTATGAATGGATTGTATGGATGGACTGTACGGATGGACTGTATAAATGTACTGTATGAATGGACTGTACAGATGGACTGTATGGATAGACTGTATAAATGTACTGTATGAATGGACTGTACGGATGGACTGTATGGATGGACTGTACGGATGGACTGTATGGATGGACTGTATTGATGGACTGTACAGATGGACTGTATGAATGGACTGTATGGATGGATTGTATGGATGGACTGTATGGATGGACTATATGAATGGACTGTATGGATGGACTGTACAGATGGACTGTATGGATGGACTGTATAAATGTACTGTATGAATGGACTGCACGGATGGACTGTACGGATGGACTGTACGAATGGACTGTATGGACGGGGAGTGAGTGGTGCACTGTGATACAATGTTTACATACTACATCCAACTCAAAAAGCAAGACAGCAGTCCAAGATATGGGCCCTTTAAAGGAAAGGGTTGTCCGGTGCTACTTGAATGGAGCCGATTTGCCTTTTGTTTTCTGACTCAGTCAATCTGCTCTTTCCGGGACGCTGAATTTCTCGATGAATTTGCGCTTCTCGGAAACTGCTGAATACTCGAAGGAATTTTTGCACTTAACTGAGCTCCAAGTGCACGTTCAGATGATCCGCCCTCTTTGTCCTTCCCACAAAAGTAAAGGCCTGATGGATGCTCTGTGGAAGAGACCAAGCATGGCGTAGCAAAGTCAGTGCGGGCAGCTATACAAGCAACAGGGACTCCTGCAGGTTCCTTACTGCTCTTTACAGTTCCTTTGGCTTCGGCTCCGTCTCCATCTCCAACGCTCCACAGAATCCATGTCCTCGACCTGAACATCTGCCAGCTGGGTCGTCCTCTCGGTTCACTCCAAGATGTCCAGGTAGACCGGCGGGTTCTTGACCAAAGCCACCAGGCGGCTGTAGATGTCTTTGATGACGAGACGCTGCTGAGGTTCTCTCTGCCAGCAGCCCTGCATGAGGAGGTGCACCTCTTTGGGACACGTCCGCGGCCGCTCCAGCTCACGGCCTTGCGTGATGCATTCGATCGCCTGCAGAAGAATCAAAGGTTTAGAAAGGTGGAAGAAACCTGAAACCTAAAAAAGATGCTACTCTTCATTATACAGTAGAGCAGGACACAGCCTGACATTTAGTTTTTGATCAATAATTTTTAATTATTTGAGCTTGATCAAGTTATCTACATTTTTCTGCTGCAGTATCAACCAGAATGAACATTTCAGCCGAAAGCATCATGAGTGCAAAAGTGACAACTTACCCCATAGGGTAATTCAATACAGTTTTATGCTGTTTAATGCTTTCTAGCCTACTAGCCGACACTATGTGGACAAAACTATTGGGACACCTGCTCATACAGTAGTATGAGCAGTACAGCCGTTTGGGTGGTTCGTGAGTTTTATCAATAATTTATAAACAGCTCTGACCAGAAGAGAATAGATGGATCCCCCCTGTGAGTCCCAATGTTTCTTCCTCCAGCTCTGAGGGAGTTTTTCTCTGCCACTGTGGCGTTTGGCTGCTCACTGGGGGTCTTAGGTTTCTTAGGTCTTCTTGTCTTTTTACTAATTACTGATTGTGTAAAGCTGTAAAGCTGCTTTGTGACAAAACCAGTTGTGCTATACAAATAAATTTGGTTTGATTTGGTTTTATTCATATTTATCTGCTCCAGAGACTCTTATTATATTGGCAGTACTTCTCTACAGGGACTAGACAGTCTGTGTATGTGTATTAGCACATCTGTGTCAGTAATGGGTGCAACAGTAACAGCTGGGTGTCCACAAACATTTGGATATATAGTGTATACAAAGGGAATATTACAGTACATACAGTAAATACAACAGTGTGAGAAAATGCATAAAAGTAAAAGTAAGTAAATAAGAAAGTAAATTAGACAAGATAAGATAAGTATAAGGTATTTATTTATAATTATATTTGAACAGGTCTAAAAAAGGAGCAGTATGAAATATATTAAATAAATCAGCTAGTAAAATTAATATTTATTAAAAAAAATACCATTAAATTATTTTCCACTACTAAAAAACACCCTTATATAAGAAGCCAACGGGCAGAAGCACTGCAACACTGTACTGAAATAACTGTCCATGGTAATGGACTGTATGCTACAGATTAGGCTAAAGAAACGCTGGAGTACTCTGAAATCTCTATAGGATTATTTATTGAGATGGACACCACCCTGTGTATTATATCGTTTAACAGACCCCCCCACGCTACTGCATCAATCATTGCCACGGACTGATAAGAAAAGTTCTCTCTATGGCCAATGGTCAAACATTAAACAGCCAGTGACTCCAACCCCTGTAGGCATTGTCTCCTACCTAATTGAATGGTATAGTGAGCTCCTGTCAGCACTCCACTACATCATGCCGAAATGGCCTATCAATCACTCCGGTGAATTAACAAAGATCCACATTGACCCTTTCCGAAATTCTCCCGGCCCTCCCAGTGCTAGTCATGGCCAGTCTGTCTGTGACCCTTACAATTAGTCTCCCCATAATGAGATGATTAGCCCTGTCCATTATGAGCCAATGAGAATTAGGTTAACGAGGTTAAACAACATTGGCCCAGGGCGAAGATGAGGCGCAATCGGATTAAAATTGAGTAGATGGGAAAAGTGATCTACCCTGCTCTTGAAAGTGGAGAGGCTTCTCCCCCGTAATGGCGCAGTTGCGGTCACACCCAGAGTCCACTTCTCAGTCACTTCTCTGAAAAGGTCTGGACCACTTATAGTACCTATAAATCTATTGATCCCTCTATCATAAGTGCACAAACTGATCTCTTTCAAAGGGGGATGTTTACAGCTTACATCACTGTCAGACTGCCGCTGCCTTGTGCTTTAGTTCAACACACTTCCACACTGTCCACATTTTTCCAATTCTAAACTTTCATTTTTGTCCAATCTGACACGTGGCCACTTCCCAGAGACTTCCCATAGAGTCATAGCCCAGTTCTGGCCCACATTTACACACCCAGCCCACATACTGCTGTGAAACCCAGCCGGACCCTTACACCATGCTACACCAACAGGAGTCAAGACTTGGGCAAGACATCTAACTCTACATTCTCCTGCCTGTGGAACATGACTCACATGTAAGTTGCTCTGGATCAGAGCGTCAGCTTAGGGCTCAGAGTGGTTTAGGGGTCTAATGCACTACCACTATGGCCCGGAGGTCACGAGTTCGAATCCCAAGCTATTCTGCTTTGCCATCAGTGGCCAGAGTCTCAGTTGGGTGGAAGGTGCTCTACTTTGTTCTCCCCTCCCTTGCCTCTTAAGATCCCTATACTCCATTTACACCCAAAAATGAACACGTCTATTTCAGAGCATCCCTATTAAAGTGATCACAGGCTTGTGTGGTGAGGCTGAGGACTCGCGGCTTTCCTCTGAGCATGTCAGATGCCCAGCAATGCCACATCGGCAGCAGAAAAAAAGGCGGTGTCTGGCTTTGCGTGTATAGGAGGAGACAGGTGCTAAGTCCTTACCCTCCTAGTTTTAAGAGCATTGCAAGTGCTAGGGGGAGCTCCGAACAGGTGGGTTCATTTGGCAGTATCAAATGAGGGGGAGAAAGGGGGATAATTCAACAAACAAATATATATTTTTAAAAAATGACATCAGCTAAATGCAGCTAATGCAAAAGCTATACAAACATTATAATGGTAGGTTGCATTTGTCCCAAGCTTTGGCTCACATTTTACTTCCCATTGTCGTAACTGACCTGTTAGTGCTGTAAATGGTCCACATTTAGCTCAAAAGCTGGCTTTATTGGCCAAATATGTGCACACAAGGAATGTTTTTGGTCGCACAGTAGCTTATAGTGTCCTTGGACACTCGAACTGGGATTACATACAATGTCAAGTGGGCCAATTTATCATTGAAAAAACCCTTTTCTTAAAAAGAGACATGGTTGCATGTAATTCCTATGGCTCCCTATTCTCCCTTTCTGTCCAAAAATGATAATGTCTGTTTCACTGTCCACATATTTCTACACGTCCTTACATTGGTATGTGAGTTAAGCAATACTGGAGGGCATTTCAGAGTCAAAAGCTTCTGACAAACAAACATAGCGACGGTGGAGGAGGTTGTGATATTGTACTTACTACAAAAAAGATGCAAGAGGCAGCGGCTGTAAAAATGCTGTAAAAGGTTTTATCATAAGTCTTTTTTTTCTGTCAGAGCTGCTTATTCGTCATGTCCATATGGCAGTGGTCATGTTTCTCTCGGACTATTGGTTACACTGCCCCCACAATTTCCAGTGATACTGTTCTGTTCAGTCTGTATCCGTAAGCTTTTACAGAACGTGCACAAATACGAAGGAAAAAAGGACACAGAGTACGGACAGAAGGCTTCGGCGCTATCCCTATCCATATTTAACGTTTTTAAGTATAGTTTAGCATAAATTAAATAAATGAGCCTTTAGCTTGCTTTCAGCATCACGTGTAGCCTCTGCCAGAGAAGATTATTATTATTATTATTAATATTATTATTATTATATAAAATGTCCAATAAATGTTTTCAAGAACAAAAAACATGGATTCTTTTTATGTATTTATTTATATGGTGGCCTGAATTAGACTCTTTTTCAGGCCATATGTCACACCCCTCTGATATGAGATGAGCATCTGAAAATGTAGGCCATATTTCTCTAACTACTCCAGCTCAGACTCCACTACCCCACAGTAGGAATGTTGCAAAGTGTGAGTTTCAGCATAAGTTTGCTACAGGTTTGAGTTCCTTCTTTTTTCTACTGATATCAGCCAGATATCAATACCTGGCATTATACCTGGCATTAAAACAGTCTCGCATCTGGTTCAGACATTTCACCAATTTTTCCTACTCTTGGGCTTGGATTGGGTTAGGTCAGCTCCTTTGCCCCTCTGCACTGTTCTTCTTCCTGCATTCATTCATTTAAACAGTCTTTAATCTGCGACTCTGGAGTCACTGACGTCGTTGAATGTCGAGGTCTGCAATGCCAGCATGAAAGCAACATGCTCTGCCTTTGAAACATGATTATATTAATTGAAGGACAACTTCATTCTTGATGTTCTACAGCTTTTCCAGTCATTTCGGAATCACATACATCTCATTCATCATTCTGGACTCTGATTACCCACTGATTTATTACTACTGAAACCCTCGAAGCTGACTAGCACTCTCTTTGTGTTAACTATTGAATTAATATTACCAACAACATTAACTCTGAACCTTTAAACAGTGAAGTAAATCTAATACTATCTGGAATTTGATCTTTACTCTGAACGTTGCAGAAAACAAGAGAAAAAGCTGTTTCCTCTCAGATATCTGTGTGTTGTACGGCTGTAAAGCCACTGTTGGTGCAGGCTGTGAGGGTGGTGATGTACCTCACTGTTGGAGAGCTGGTACCAGGGCTGTTTGCCATAGGTGAAGATTTCCCAGAGGACAACCCCAAAGCTCCAGATATCACTTTCCGTGGTGAACTTTCTGTACATGATGCTTTCAGGCGGCATCCAGCGAATAGGCAGCATGGTTCTGCCTCCGACCTGTGAGAAAGAGAAAGAGAGCGAGAGAGACATAAAGAGAGAGAGAGAGAGAGAGAGAGAGAGAGAGAGAGAGAGAGAAAGAGAGATGTTTTAAATACCGTACCTGAGCATGCACCAGACCTACAGTACCAGCACTCATATGTTATTTGGGTTTGCTTTAGTGCATGAAAATAGTCCAACAGAAATATTAATAAACTGTTCCACAGATATATCAGAATCACACTCAGAAATACTTGTCTGATCCCAGGAGGGGTTCAATAGAACAAATCCATGCTACCTATGACATTTCTCTGTACATGTTAGAGTACAATTCTTAATTATTTAAAATCTAATATAATACAGAAAATGTGCCATGACCTTTGTAGGTAACTCATTTTATCATACTTTAAATAAAGCAATTATTTGATCAGTAAAATATTACTATAGTACTATTTTTCACACTGGATACTAAATAGCTCTACTGTTACTCCTTTGCTGCTGTAGCTGCTGCCTGCATCAGACTCAAAACCCTGACACTGGCCTACAAAGCCCAGACTGGACCAGCCCCTCTGTATTTGATAGCAGTGGTCAAAAGCCGATCAGTACCAGGAGCCCTTCCAGCTTCGAGTGCAGCTCAGCTTGACCCGCCATCCTTTAAGAGCATCGAAGTGGTGGAACGAACATCCCCTGGGTGTCTGAACGGCAAATGTCTTCAACCGCAGACTGAAGACCCTCCTCTTCCAAGACTACAAACCAGCTAAGGATATTTTCTGAGTAAACAGTGAAGCACTTTTGTAAGTCACTCTGGATAAATGTAAACTGTAACTGTACTGTTTGCATACTGTACTGTACTGTAAAGCTGCTATTTTATGACCTATATAAGGCTGAGATGCAGCCTTAGTTTTCAGCCTGTCTAAATGTCTAAAAGTAACAGCAAATGCTGTCGTCAAGAAGATAACTTGCTCTGAGCAGTTCTCAGCTGTTCATTATCAGAGTGAAACGAAGGTGAAAAAGGTCAGATGTATTCAGTGATTACTGGCATTAACCACATACAGTTAAGCACTGCTGCTACATTAGCAATGAAGGATGGTTCACGGCGCAGATGGGAGAAAAAAAAACTTTCTTATTCATGGCCACAAATCACCTATGTATCACATAGGTAGAAGCACATATGACTGTGTAGTTCAGATCTGATTTGAAAACATCAGATCAGGGCCATATTAAGGCAGAAACATCATATTTGAGCCAATTCAATCTGGAAATGTGAACGTTGCCAAGGTCTGGGCATATTCTTCAAGGTTTAAAAAGCATCTCAATTGGCTTATTACAAAGCTGTGTGCAAGAATGTCATGAATGTCTAAAACTGCATGAATGCATAATTCCATATGCGCTGATGTCCTCACTTCTGTTCTTCAATGTGAAAAATCACCGGGCCTCATTCAGCAGTGTCTTCTTAAAAAAATTCTTTAAAAAAGATTGATGATGTTTTTAAAGCGCAGACTCTGAATGGTGGAGCCCACTGTCCTTATCAAACTGAACAAATCCCGGACAAGAAAACACTGGTGAATGTCAGAATCTTCAGTGAGCGTTAGTGAGGTCAGGATGTTGTATGATCACCACCCCACCTCATTCCCAAGTCCTTTACTCAACCCAAAAGTATTGGATGGAGCACCATCAATCCAGTGAACACAGTTCTGCCACTGCTCCACAGCTCAATGCTGGGGGGCTTTATACCCCTCTATAGCCCACGCCTGGCATTAGGCAGCATGGTGCCAATAGGTTCATGCTTATCTGCTCCAGAGAGTCCTATTCTATTGGCAGATCTTCTCTACAGAGACTAGACAAGCTGTGTGTGTGTGCATTTGTACATATGTGTAAGCAATGGGTGCGACTTAAATAAGCTAAATGCATTCTTTAGCGGGGTGTCCACAAACAATTGGACATGCAGTGTATTTTTGGTTTAGCCTTTCTTGTGTCCTCTCTTGTAAAAAAACAAAATATGGCACCCAAACACTTGGATGAAATTTCAGGAAGATGATGATCAGCACACATTCAACCAGGTGTGTGCAAACTTTTGACTGATACTGTATAGGGCACACAGATTTCACCCACACTCCCTAAGTTAAAGGTTTGTTTGAAGTTGGACCAACCCTGTAGTAATCAGTGCTGTAGATGTCTCTGGACATGCCAAAGTCTCCGATCTTGACCACCAGGCCTTCCCCCACCAGGCAGTTCCTAGTGGCAAGGTCCCTGTGCACGAAGTGGAGTGAGGCCAGGTACACCATGCCCGAGGCGATCTGGGCAGCTATCTGAAGCATCTGCGGCAGGGTCAGCTGACCCATCGGTGGCATCTTCACCTCGTCCAGGATCCGAGCGTCTGGACCGTGAGCCCTGAGCAAAGGAGACAATTTATACTTATTAAAAAGAGGAGAGTGTAGAGTTCACAGCATTCCCTGGAATGATGGCGCTCCATCCAACATCTTTGGCATATGTTAGAGTGGAGCTTGAGATCCAGAACTGATCATTTCATCAATCAGTACCTGACCTTACTGAGGCTTTAGTGGCTGATAGCAATCAAATCCTCACAGCATTTTCCAACACTTAGTAGAAAGCCTTCTAAAAACATCAGAGGCTGTTACTGAAGCAAAGTGGGGACAAACTGCCTATTAACATATATGGACAAAAGTATTGGGACAGCTGTTCATTCATTTCTTCTGAAATCAAGGGTATTAAAAAAGAGGGATGTCTAGGGATTTTTAGAACATTGCTCTGAGGATTTGATTGCATTTAGCAATAAGATCAGTAGTGAGGTCAGGATGTTGGATAATCACCACCCCACATCATCCCTAAGTCCTTAACTCATCCCAATAGTATTGGATGGAGCAGCACCTTTATTCCAGAGAACACAGCTCCACTGGCCCACAGCTCAATGCTGAGGGTCTTTATACACCTCTAGCCCACACCTGGCATTAGACATGGTGCCAATAGGTCCATGTTTATCTGCTCCAGAAAGTCCTATGTGAGCTGTGTGTATGTGCATTTGCACACCTGTGTCAGCAATGGGTGCGACTTTAAGTAGCTAAATGCATCCATTAGTAGGGGCGTCCACAAACATTTGAACATTGCCTTGAGGAGATGTCAACAAATGTACTGCCATGGATTGAATTGTGGATCTGGTCGAGGACTGTTCTCTCAGATCCAATCATCTTCAGTCTGGTCATGGCATGTGTGACTACACACTCCTGAAGTGAAGGTGGAAAATCTGCAGTATCTAATGCTTATAGTGTCATAGCTAGGTTGAGCGTGGTCCACAACCAAAAATATTCAGCCAGGAACAGCTCTTTTTCCACCAGACGGTCCACCAGTTTAAGGGCTACTAAGAAGAACATCAACAGATAGGCTATAATATGTAACTGTACACCAGCAAGGTGGTGCTACACAGCTACAGCTACAGCTGTTTCTAATAAAGTGGCTGGTGAGTGCACGCTCCAGTCATGGTTTGACTTTCAAGCTTAAAGTACATAATAACACAGAGGAGATACTACTGGAACTCAGTTCAGCCAGGATATGGTGCTCCATCAGCTGGCAGACTCACCACAGCCATGACCATGTGTGCAACTTCTGATAGACTATTCATGTACTGCAATACATCACATTTAGCAAGTGAGACAAGCTCTTCCAACCAAAGTGAGCCATTTTGTGTTCCATCCTCTAATGCTATAAAGTCACTCTTGTCATGTTCGGGCTCCAGAGCGCAAAGCCCCTCTCCATTCATCCTAATATCTGCGCCTATCCACTCTGTCACTCTCCGGCCTTTCCATGTGGTTGAGAGGGTCCCAGTGTGATTACTATTAGTTTATCAGGCAGGTGGCAGGAGAACAGCAGCTGCTGCTCAGACTGGAGACTCCATCCATGGACTATCTACTGGAAATGTGATTTCCACTCCCAATCTGGCCTCCCCACCACCTGGCGGACCAGCTCCTTGCGCACTGGATGTGTCACTGAGACTCCACTGTGCTGGACATATGGCCTTTTTCTATTCACATTGTCCAGCAGGCCTGTGGTTCTGAGAACTTTTCATCATCTTTAAGAAGATGAAGACAGCCTTCAGTGTACAGCGGGCTGCGCTATGGGAAGATGGATTTGGACAGAGTTGGGTAGATGCACTCAGTCGCACTTGCAGTTCTTCTGTTACTGCTCTGTAAACTCTCTGCTCTGGTACATGTAAATATATCTACATTTTAATGGGGGATGCACAGGTTTTTTCGTAAGAAGTCAAATTTGTGCAATTATACAAACCGTTAAGCTCATCAACGTTGTAAAAATCCTTCGCATTTAATACAAAATTCATGCGTTTCATTCTATCGGAGATTATTCATCCTTCATCCTGATTGGTGCCTTTGTTGTTAGAAGGCTCCTCCCCTACACCAATCATAATGAGCTTATATTTAACGCAACACTATTTCGCCAATTGATCATACATGTGGTGGACTGGCAACTGGGGTAAAGTCAAGCTGCGAAAGTGAAGCGTTGATTCCACCGTTTAACAGAGTGACCAAAATGGTTAGAATGGTGGGCAATTCTGTGGAGGGAGACCCTCACCCTTATACTCTAGATATGCTATCAAAAAGCCAATGGTCACATCAGTATGTGTAAAATAAAAATCCCCCCAAAAAGAGGCTTGAGGCTTGAGGAAGACAGCAATCTGAAGTTTGGGGGATCAAGAAAGGAATTTATAACAATATTCACCATATGGACAAAAGTATTGGGACACTTGCTCATTGTTTGTTTCTTCTGATATCAAGGGCATTAAAATAAATATCCTGCTTTGGCTGGAGTAACTGTCTTTACTGTCCAGGGAAGGCTTTCTACTATTGTGAGGTTTTATTGCATTCAGTGACAATAGTGTTACTGTGGGCCTCCTCTTTACAGCCCACGCCTGGCATTAGGCAGCATGGCCAGTAGGTTCATGTTTATCTGCTCAAGAGAGTCCTAGTCTATTGGTTGTACTTCTCTACAGGGACTAGACAAGCTATGTGTGTGCATTTGCACATCTGTATGAGCAATGGATGCAACCTAAAGATTTGGACGTACAGTGTACCTCTAGAGCTGCTGGTTAATAGCATGGACATTGAGCTGTGAGAGGGGTCTACCAGATTATAGTAGATAATTCCAACCCTTCCAAACCCAAAATAAACACAGTACCACCCTCCAGATGATCTGGTTAGGGTGTCTGAATTACATGTTTCTCGTTGCCTCACTTAGCCTAATGATTCTGGCTGATTTTCTGTCACCGCCATTCTCACAGCAGGTTTATTCTGAAGTTTTGCCAGAATAAGAAGCACTTTGAGATTGGAGATTAGAGACTGTGGCTGCCAATC
Source organism: Salminus brasiliensis (assembly GCF_030463535.1). Taxonomy (NCBI): domain Eukaryota; kingdom Metazoa; phylum Chordata; class Actinopteri; order Characiformes; family Bryconidae; genus Salminus; species Salminus brasiliensis. The sequence continues at coordinate 90,785,535 of NC_132878.1, forward strand.
ATTATATTGCAAATGGTTCCCAGTATCACATTGTCTCTATTTTTGTGAACTTAGAAAGTTGGATCTCGTCATTACAAATATGCAGAAATCTCCACATATGAAGGCTTCCGAACAGTTGAAAGTAATTGTTGTAACTTTTCTGGTTGAAAACCCAACAAAATTGCGCCACTGCTGTTTAATCCTTTGTAAAAGCGGATCCGAAGACGATCTGAGAGCGCGGCCGGCACAATGCTAATATATTTTAATAGACTGTGCTAAAGTTCTTTTGACGTGCTTCTTTGATGGAGGCTTTGTCTGCTTTAACTAATCATCTCCAGTACTTCGGGTCTATTAACACACTTGCTAATGGCTCCGTATTCTATAAGGTGTGCAGCAATTCACTTCCATGCAGAAGACTGGTGAAATTGGTCAAAGAACATCTGCCTGCTGTCTGTCAAAACTGTAAGAGGACCGAGTGTGCTGTTAGACAAGCCGCAACATCAATGCTGGTTATGTGAGGCTGGACAGTGCCCTGGCCATGCTAATACAGTGTTATCCTTTGTGGCTTGTAAGATGAGGCAGTGGGATGTGCTCATGACCTTTGGCCAATGCACTGACCCAAGAAACCAGCACATGTGTCATGGATTATAGCATGCTGTAATTCTCCCATGCGGCCTTTAAAGAGAAAACAAAAGGCCACCATTAAATGCACTGTTATAGAGAATATATTGATGGAATTCCTTCTTTAATTTTAATAAACTGATGATATAAATGATATCACTAGAGTAGAGTGACTTTTGTGGTGAGGGCTGAGCTGATCTGCACCAGGAAATGTGTCTAAACCATCTGGCATATGGTTCATATACAGCACACATTAAAAGAGATTAGTGTGTAGAACTGACCGACGCTTTCCGTTTGCAATCACTGACCTGAGGAAGCGGTTGAGATCACCATGCCTCATGTACTCAAACACCATGGCAAGAGGCTCTCCATCTGTACACACTCCATAGAAGCGGACGATGTGCTCGTGCTGGAGAACGGTCAGGAGCTCGGCCTCTCGCTGGAAATCCTGACGAGTCGACTCATTTGCGTCTTTCAGCGTCTGGTCAGGAAACACAACAACACAGACTTGTTGTGGCAAATGAAACACTGGTGGTCAAGACATTGCGCTGCCAAATGCACTGGCAGATTTGTTGCGACAATTGGAGCAAATAAAGCTGCAGGAACATGTTTTCTTATTAATCAACAAATACTGCATTACTAGTAACTAAACAAGTCCTGAGTGACGTGACGAATCATATGTAGTGAGTAGCAATGTAGGAATTCACGACAGACCAACACTCTGCAAAAAAATACCACCTGAAACAGTCCAATAGACAAATGGCCCTAGTAAGAAGCTGATGAGGATTTGATCATTTGTTCTTCAATTGAATAAAAGTCTAACCTCAAGTTCAGCAACTTTATCTTTATGTCTCTTATGTCTTGCCACAACTTTTTGGGTGGACTTTGTGTGGACTCTGGGTGGACTTTGGGTGGACTTGTACTTTTCAGAGTCTGCAGCTCTGATTTTTGTCTTTTTTTTGAAGTACCAATGTCCATTTTTTTTCACATACATTACCATGAAGATTGTTTGATGGACATGTATGACCAATACCACAGTGGCGATTATGAATAGTACTTCATTACACTTTTTGCATGATGTTGTGTCGATATCACAACGTTCTGGCTCATAGTGTACTGCATGACATTAGCCAGCTTCAGTCATAGGAGAGACACTGGAAAGTCTCTAATCCATCCTTGAATCTCTTGTAAGTAACCAAATTGTACTTCATGTATGAGGTCATTACTAGCTATATTATTTGGACAAAAGTATTGGGACACCTTCACAAACCTTCAAAGATGGACAATAAAGTTTTATATTCTATTCTATTTCATTATGTTCTAGTACGCCTATAGGACACTACTAAATTCTAGTAAACCCTTAGACATTAATATGGCTCTAACAGCAGGTCTAGAGCTCTGCAGTTATTGAGTCAGCAGGCCGCCTGACCCCGTTCTGTAGCTTTATGTGGTCTGACACTTGATGGCTGAGTTGCTCTCTGTTGTTCCACTGTTCGATTATTTGGTGGAAGATCTAGGAGGGGGGACATTTCACCAGCTGACTTGTTGTTGCTGCAGCGGTGTCTTTTATTACATACAGAACCATGCTGGAGTTCAGTGAGCTCTTCTGAACCTCCCGTTCTGAACCCTCTTTCACTAATGTGTGTAAGAAAGACAGACTGCATGACTAGGGGGTTGATTTTATACACCTGTAGCAATGAAACTGAATGAAACACACAAATTCCATGATTAACAGGTGTGTCCCAATACTTTTGTCCATATAGGGTATATAAGCAGGCTTGTGTGGTCTATGCAAATGAACAATCTGAGAATACCATGAAAAACAAGCAATGTGGAAGGTACCTTGATAGCCACCAGCATCTTGTCAGTGTCTGGACAGAGGTTGGCGCACTCAGCTAGGTAAACTTTCCCAAATGCTCCTTCTCCCAGCTCCCACTTCAGCATGATGTCCTGCCTTTTAATGTGCTGAACACCTGAAACAGCCATGGTCATGGTCATTTGTGTTATTTACAGTGTGAAAGTCTGAAAGCCTCACGGAAACTGAAATCCATGACTGCATGAGTACTAAGCCTGTAGGTATACGGTAACAGTGTGCATGATTAAAGTAGACCTTATTAGTAATTGTCCAGTATTTAAACATACTTCTCCAATTCTCTGTCCTCCTGATGTTAACTGGGTGGTCTTCATTTTGGTTAGATCTTGCCTAAGCTTTACCCGTACTGATCACAAGGCTAATGTTTCTTGTCCATCTTGCATAGCTCTTCTCAGAACAGGACATTCCCAGACAGCTAACTGCAGCACAGCTTTTGTCTACTTGGATTAATCACAGCATAAACATAAATGAAGTATGAATGCAATGATTTGTCTCTATAAAGATCAGATTTGTCTATAAAGTGTTTTTGCAGCACTGTTACTAAAGCCATACTATTTTGGACACATTGGAAGGACATTTTTTAGTGGAGGCATACATACAAACATAGTCAGGATATCCTGGAGGAACACTGTCTACTACTTTAAGCACTACAATCACCAAACATTACCTATTGTGACCATTCAGTCAACACCCAGGAACATGGGTTATCTGCTGGTGATCTTCAGGTTTGCTTAAAGTTTCATCCAGAATCAGACATTTTGGCTAAATGGAGATGTAGGCTAAAAAAATAAATCTCCAGGCTTGTGGATAGCTCTGCTAGAGTGGCATTGAGTCTTGGACAGAAGAATGCTAATCAATTTTCTTGCATTAGAGATTGCAGTGATCTGATACCAGGTGTTGTGATCGGGCTGATAACAGCAGAAAATACTGGGTATCAGAGGAAGACAAAAAAGCTAGAGCCTGAAACAGCCCACACTCACACTGTTTGAGTCAGTGGCCCTGATCTGGAATCAGCCTGTGGTCTTTTAAATGGCACTGGATAGGACTATAGCCACTAATGAAACAACTGATCTTAGAGCAGTGTTACATTTACATTTATGGCATTTAGCTGACACTGTTATCCAGAGCAACTTACAAGGTTACTTGTATTACAGATGTGGGCCAATGTAGTGTTAGGAGTCTTGCCCAAGGACTCTTATTGGTGTAGCGCAGCATAGTCACCCAGACCGGGAATCGGACCCTAGTCTCCCACATGGTGTGGCAGCTCACTGGCTTGTAGTGCATTATCTGTTGCACCACACCAACCACTGACTCTACAACTCTGGATAAATATGGCCCAGTGTTTATGTAGTCTTAGTATGAAAACCTACAGTACTGTCAGATGCTCACCTTAAGGGAAGTGATTCAATTAAAAACAATCCGTATCGGCTGGTCCTTAAGGTTGCAATATCGGTATCAGAAAAGAAATGCAGGTATCGTAGTGCCTCTAATCCACAGAACTTTAATATGGTCTTAAAACCTCAAAACTTTACCATCTTATGGTGATCTGTACACACACTGAGATCCTCAGCTTTTTCTTCTGTTCTATCTTTTGTTTTTTCCTAAAATCTTTATACTCACACATGTCTTTGTCTTTGATGATTCCACAGAAATACTGAGGGTTCTCCACAAAGCTGGACAGCCCAGAGTCCAGCATGCCTTCATCTGAGGATGGGGGACTGGCACCAAAGTTCATGAAGCGGAGAGAGACGGCGAGGTCGTCTTCAGTGCCTAGAACAGATGACCCTGTTGACATACAACAAGAGACGTACGAAGACGGTGGCTTCTCTTGTAACCAAATGCAAACGACACACACCTCATTTTTTCCATGCCACCCGAAAATGTTGCTCATTTTATGGCCATTTAAATGCAGAGGCCAAATTCCATCTGTATCCAATCTAATTCACTAATGGTGAATATGATGGTGAATGGTTGTCTTGAGCTAAACTAGTCAACCAGCAGAGACTAGTGAATCTGTTTTTTATTCAGCAGACTCAGCAGGTTTATGCTATAGGTTTGCACTGGAGCTTTACAGCTAATGGAATGAGCAATGTGTAAACTGCATGTCTAATTCGTCAAACACTGACCTCCAACCACGTCTCACGTCTCCAACCACGACTCCTTTATGTGGTTTCCAACACTGCATATTGTGCTGCATAGCTAAAAACAGTAGTAACTACTGTTAAGCCTTAATTTTGCCTTAATGCTCAACTTTAAATGGTGGAGATGTTCATGCTTTTCCCATTGACTAGCTCTGAGATGTAGAAGACTAAGCTAGACCTCCACCATATTTTACAGTAAGGTCTTCGCAGGTCTTTGTGGATGTGAAATCTGGACAATAAAAGGATGGACAGAAATAATATTGATGCCTTCCAGTTTTGGTCTTGGAGTAGAATTCTGAGAGCAACGTGGATTGCAAAGACAACAATGGATCTTTTACCAAATCGAGATTCAGATACTGAAAACTGAAATACTGATACTGTTCTCCCTCCTGCCATCAGGAAGATGGTACCTCAGCATCCGGTCCAACACGACCAGACTCTGCAATAGCTTCTTCCCCCAAACCATCAGACTTCTCAACTCAACTCAACTTCTGAACTGATATCTTTTCTGTTACATGCACACTCTTTCTCTCTCTCTCCAACCATTTACCCCAGATAAAATGGGAAGCATTTCTGCACAAAGCATTTCCACTAATAACCTTACTACCTCACTGGACTCAATATTTATTACACACTGCAGAGTTTGCACACTACCGCCAATTATTTATTATTCTGTCTGTACTGTGTTGTGTTGTCTGTCTGCACTTGTATTGTGTTGCACTTGTGTTCTGTATGCACTGTCTATGTTGCTCCATGGTCCTGGAGGAACGTTGTTTCGTTTCACTGTGTACTCTGTATGTAGTTGAAATGACAATTATTCAAAGTATACATATTCAAAGGACATTTTCCAGCAGTGCAGGCCATAAGCATTAAAAAGGTTGGTGACAAAAGAAAAAAGAGAACATCCAACAACAGCAAGTCTCACATTGGTCTCAAACAGGACCATGAGGAGTTGGTCCTGAGACTATGAGGAGATCTTCGGCTATTGATCACATCCATGGGTTGACGACACATGTCAGGTAAGAGGAAATTGTATAAATTTGACTTTCACCAAACTAATCATTTAAAAAGATGACCGACCAGCTAAGGTTTCTGAGTTCACTAGACTCCCTCAATCACGCAGAGATTCAGAGAACATGGTGGGGGGAGTAAAACTGGAGGGAGGCAATCAGGTCCACTTAGCTTCTTTGTGAGTGAAACAAGTGGGGCCAGAAAAGCCCTGGCTCCATCACTCTTCTTTAATGGCCAGCGCGAGACCGGCACTGCTCGTGCTATTTACTTTTGCAAACTGTAATTAAGACCTGGCAGGACTTTCGCTAGGCTGTTAGGCTGACACTGTGCAAAGTTACAGCCCCGACGGAAACCATATAGCCTATCACCTCCTCCTGCGCTTTACTGAAAAGCAACACAATGCCCAGCCACATAGCTCACGTTTCTAACGCTGAAAGGTGTTTTGGTGGTGTCTTTTTTTCTAGGCTAGCGTCTTTTTTTCTTTCTTAAATCTTGGTTCTTAGCTCTTGTCACAGTGAACTGAAATCTAGAACGCTGAGCAATCACAAATGCCTTTAAATAAGGTCTTCAGAGATGTTCTGTAGCCTTCGTAGAGATGCTTCACATTTCTGCCACATTTCTGAAATCCTTGTGTTCTAATGCTGCAGTTCATAAAGTACAGTATTCAGAGAAGAGACACGGCCATGGAAAATATACACTACATATTCAAAAGTTTGTGGACATTCCCTGTACCCTTGATTGTGAAAAACAATATATGGTAGGTGTCCCTATACCTTTGCTTCTTTAGCTTAGCACTGGAGCTACTAGGCTAATGTAGCTAACAAGCAAAGGAAGCTATGTAGCACCACTTGCCATAGCATGTAGCACCACTTGCCAAAGGACAAACTATATACTCCAGGCTTTTGTCCACCTTTAAAGAAACCAGATACCAAAACACATGAAGCCTATTCATGCTAAAGTGAAGTTGCTGTTTGACCAACATGACCAATCTGGTCCATCAATATAATCAGCTTGACCATAGTTGACCAGCATGGTTGTCATAACTATACTAGTTGACCAGCATGAGCACAGCTGTTAACCAGCATGACCAAGCTGGTTCATCATTATGAATAGCTTGACCATACTGTATGACTAGAATGGCCAGTAAGACCATCATGACCATACGTTTTGACCAGCATTACCACACTTGTCCACATGTCTGACTAGCTTGAACTGGTCAGCCAGCTTGACCAGGTTGATGACCAGCTTGGCCAAGTTGCTCATAGACCAGCTAGTCTATCAAATCCATCAAAAGGCCTACACCACCAGCATGGGGTTTATTTTTGCCCTGCATGACCACCATTTCAACCACCCTGACCACCAAGAAAGACCTGCTTAGGCCATCCAAATCCAGCTACCAGCAGAAGTTGGTCCTAGCTGGATGTTTCAGCTGGAAAAAGTGTGTAGATTTCTTCTGAATTATCATTTTGAAATGACCTGAATTACTGATTACATCACTAAAAGCAGGCACACTAATGCCTCTGATAGAGCTGGCCCTTAGTTAGAGTTCTGCATCGAAGTGCAGCACTGGAGTGAAGTCAAGACTTACGGTGGATGCCAAACTTGGAGTGCTGCCCGCACTTATTGATTACCAGCACCATGATGAGGAGGAACGTGCAAGCGAATACAGCGAGGCCTACAGCAACAGACACCTGCAAACAGAAACAATCAAGCTAGCACTGATGTAGGGCTGTCACTGTCCATTATATTAGGACTGGAGTCATCTACTGATTATCTTGATGTCAATAGAAGCAATAATTCATCTGCACATAAAGGCAAATAAATCTTCATCTCTCTGGCTCTGTTTTATACTGTAAGAAACACCTATTAGCTAACACTTTACCATGAGGATACATGATATAGCCTTAAGGCATGCGTTATGTTATGTGTGAGAAATCAATAATTCATGAAATTCATGCAACATATGAAATGCTTCATAAGCAATATCTTAATGTAATAACTGAGGCAATCAATTGTACGGGAGTTTATACACCGTATGGACAAATGTATTGGGACACACCTCTTAATCATTAAATTCAGGTGGTTTATTCAGTCCCATTGCCACAAATGTCTAAAATCAAGTGCCTAGCCATGCAGTCTGCCTATACACACGTTAGTGAAAAAATGCATCTTGAAGCCCAACCCATCAAATAATTCATTATGATTCATAAATAATCAAATCAACTGCCCAGGTTGAATGTATTAATAACGGTAGGCCTACACTGATGCCCAATCACTGAGGAGCCATCCTTTCTCTATAAGAATCAGTTGCCGTCCTCCTCTTACCCCGAACAGCCTGCTTTCCAGCTTCTCTGTGACATCCGTTGAATTGGTGGGAGCTGCTAGAAAAAAAGAAAAGCTCTTTGTCAGGCACCGAGATGAGAGCAACCGCAGTTCAGCCACACTTCAACATTCAAAATTTCCAAATGGAAATGTAGCTGAAGAGTCTCTTAACATACAGTTCTGATATGAGAGCTTCAGATATAATGGATTAGAAAATAATTGAATTCAAAGGACTTACTTGGAGCATTGGTTAACACTGGGAGGTGTCGGGGAAGAAGAAAAAACAAGATTAATACATGAAATAATTACTAGGCCTACTTATAATTACCCTTATAATAACCCTGTGTAATTCTAATGCACTTCATCGGTTCCAGAGATAGACAGGGAGAAAAGTCTTAAAAAACTATAGTTGACTTGGGGTTTAATTTAAGGTAAGACAAGCTTGTACTGTAGTGTACAATAGTGTATTTAATGTAAAATACATAGCAGGGAAGTGTATATACAGTTCAAGGTGTTCTCTGCAGTCTTTCAGGTCAATTGTAGACCACTGTAGATATTTATTTCTTTGTATTTAGCCCAGAAATGCTGTTCAAATTACAGTTTTCACATTTCTGACTGTACCAGATTTGTATTAGTAAGTAGAAAATAAAATCTTATGATCTGATATTAATAAAAAGTAATTCTCCAGTATACCGCCCTGTTTTTGTTTTTTTTAATCACTTTTTAATTATATATGTAACTATATCACAATTACAAATTACAATTACATTTATTAAGTATGGAAAAGTACCTACACACTTCTGATTTAAAAACCATTACACCAAATACATTTATTGCATCTTGCAGACATTGACTGATCAGCCATAACATTAAAACCACCTGCCTAATTATTTTTGTTGGTGCCCCTTGTGCCGCTAAAACAGCCCTAGGCATTCGAGGTATGGACTCCACAAGACCTCTGACAGTGCCCTGTGCTATCTGGCACATTTAAGTCCTGAACCTTATGAGGTTGGACCTGACAACTCATGGATCACATCAATGAACCTTAGGTGGCCATGACCCTGTCGCAAGTTCAATGATTAAGATTGTCTTTTCTTGGAGCACTTTTGGTAGGTACTGACCACTGCATACCAGAACCACACAAGACCTGCCTAAAGTTTTGGAGATGTTCTGACCCATCACAATTTGGTTCTTGTCGAAGTGGCTCAGATTCTGAAACACCACCTTTAAGTGCAATTGTGACTGTTGTCATGGCTGATCACTGTATAATGTGTTCGTGTTATGAAGGGAAGTGACTTTTACCTCTTATTACCAAGAGTTTACTGACACTTTGCGGACGTGTCTAATTTAGAGCATTATCTACTAAGAACTTCCAAACAAATAAACACAGGCATCTGTTTTGGCTCATGCGCTTTATCATTCGGCAGCCTGTTTAGCTTGATAAAGATTCAGACTTGGAATTCAAAAAAAGGGATCATTACCCTTCCAGAACATCACTGATTATTTAGACATTATAAGGTCATTATTTTGACTTTTTGTTTCCAGACATGTTTATCTTCAGCTCGGGGTTCCAGCTGTATTTCCCTTCTGTTTCGCAGGCATTTGGAGAGCGTGTGACACTGTAAAATCCCTGTTTAATTCCATCCTGGGCAGGAAACTGGGTGATTTGGCTGAGCTGGCAGCTAATTTTCAGCTTGGGGTGAACAAATACTTCTTCCAGTATTTTGTACTTTGTTGGGAAACTCCTTTTAAAACTGCAATCAAATGTATTCAACCCTCATAGCAAACAAGGTTTATTATGTACAATCTTTCAGATGTTTGCAATAAACCAATCCCAATTTAAATATCTTAACAACACTAACAGAACAAGTGCTTTTTCCAGATTCAACACTAAATGCCCCTTTCAATGACGACTGCAGGCTCAGAATTATTCAACCCAATTAGGAAAAGCGTCTGCAGAACTTAATAAAGACCCTTCTGCTGCAAACGTGATGCACAGCCAGACACCAGCTTCTGGCAGCATTCCTGAGGGATCTTAGACCATTCCTCATGGACAATGTCCTCCAGTTCACTAATACTCTTGGGTTTGCTGCTGCAATCGTCTTCTTCAAATCCCACCAAAGATTATCTATGGGGTTCAGGTCAGGCGACTGTGATGTCAATGTCAGGGACCTCTATCTATGTATTTGTATTTATGTATTTGTATTAACACTTTATACTCTTACATTCCCACAAATGACTATACTACATTTTTAATGCTTAGTGTTATTTAATGTTTATTTAAATGTTTAACCCACAGTGGGAAAATTCACAACACCACACGTTTAGTGTCCTTTGTGAATGGAGTCAAGAGCAACAGTAAACTACCAAAAATTTAACTTAAGAACTCGAACAAATAGGAAAAAAGTTAGGAAAACTCAAAAGTGAGCAGGAGCTGTTGCAACAGACTGCCAACTCTGTGGCGCCATCTTGAAATCTTTTGGGTCCGAGAGTAACATAATTTCAATCCTGTGTATGTCATGTACATATGGCAGTTTCGACAACAAAGTTGACTTTGACTTTGACTTTTTTGATGACCACTCCAGAAACCTTCAGGACTTTGAGCTATGCTAGGGATCACTGTCTCGTTGGAAGGCCCAAGCTTTCTATTTGTCTTAGGATTTCCTGATACTTGATTGGATCCATCTTGCCCTCAACATAATGCAGGATTCCAGTGCCAGAGGAAGCAAAGCAGCCCCAGAACATCACTGAGCCACTGGCATGCTTCACTGTAGTCAGGGTGTTCTTTTTGGTCTATATTTTAGTCTTCCCCCTCCAGACATACCACTGTACAAGAAACTAACTTTACAAGAAACCAAGTCATTTTGGACATTTATATTGGTCCATTCTTCATGAAATTTTAACACAGCGGATGAAGAACAACTGCCAGATTCACATTATGTCAAAAAACAATACAAATGGAGATATAAGGTCTGTGAGTGACAGCAACAATATGTAACGAGGCAAACGCACAAATACCAATGCATTTCATATTACCCTTATCTGCCCTTTAAAACCATCAGCTTTCAATAGACATACTAATGCCCACTTACCAGGGATGACGCCTTCTGGGTCGAAGGGGTCAAAAGGGTTGTCCATGAACTTGCCGCTGGCTGTAGCCTGGTCTCTGCCCAGCTTGTTTGCCACTATAAGCGTGTAATTGCCATTGTTGAGGTGAGTGGGCTTGTTGAGGAAGAGGCAGCCATGCTGGACGGAGCCGTCGTCCTGGTCCGGGATCAGCTGGGTGTAGGTGTATATGGTCTCATTGAGTGGAGAGTTGTTGTACAACCAGTTGATGGTGGGGGCTGGATTGCCATCTACTGCGAAGGGGAAACACCAGTGGTGCTGCTGCTCTGCCTCCCGCAAGAACAGGATCTTCACTGCGACTGAACACACAATGAGAAGGAGTGCATAAAGAAGCAGTAATATAAAAAAAATGTTATTTTTTAGTGTCTGGAAGAGATCTATGCTATTCTAACTCTAAAGATACAACTTTATTTTCAACTTTGTAACAAAAAAAAATATTTGAGGTTTGCGTCATCTTTTTTTTTAGCATTGTGAAAATTATTATTCCATCTCAGGAAGAATGTCTCATTTTTCACAAAGCTTCTCTGCTCTGTGGTTTAAATGAGTTACATGGTTGAAAACATCATTTAAAGTAGTAAAATTCAGATAGTAGCAGATTTCAGAGTTTTAGCATTACAATTAGCAAATGTACTTAATTAGAATATGTAAAATTTTTCCCAATTTATTTGTATCTATAATTTGGATACCGGAGTTGTAAAAACAAGACACTGAAGAAGGGGTGAATACAAGTGTAGTAAGACTTCTCCTCGTTCACACTACATTTGATTTCACACACATCACACAGCTGTTTAAATAGTTATGTAAACATTTCAGATTATATATCAACCTGTACATTTAAACCAGTACAATATTGTACATAGAGAGTGTGTATAGTGTGTATAGTATATGTATAGATTAAGTTAATGTATATATACGCAGTATTTCTATTTTGTAAATATCTGTGTTCTTTTTTACTACAGTGAGGGCCAAAGCACCCTCATTCAAGTTTTTTACTTACCTTTACACATGTAAATGTGACATGACAACAAACGTGATTAGATTTTATTTACATTAAAAGTGACCCTGTCAGTCTAAATCACAATTACTAATTGCTGAAAAATGAGATTATTTATTTCTTCTTATTTTTTGGCTGAATATTAATCTTTAATATGTAAACTGGTTTTAATATAAACATGAATAACAAAAACACAATTACGAATGAGAAATATGAAGCCATTATATTGAGGCTTGTTTGGAACAAAAATAAATAAAATAATAAATATATACATATATTTTTTTAAATAATACAAATAAATAAATAAGCACACACACACACACACGCACATATATATATTATAGATACTTAGATACTACTAAACACAAAAGTTGGTATGGAGATATAATACATAATACTCAGCACTGCTCTTCGCCCAAGTACTCTTGAATGAGATGGGTCTTCAGTCTGCGTTTAAAGACACTGTGCTGTTCGAACACTCAGGGGAAGTTCGTTCCACCACTTCGGTGCCAGGACTGAAAAAAGCTCAACCTCAACTCCCCAACTCATCCCAGGAGTATTGGCGGGACCAGACAAGCTGTGTGTGTGCATTTGCATAATCTGTGTCAGCAATGGGTGCAATTTAAAGTAGCTAAATGCATTCATAACAAGGGGTGTCTACATACATTTGGACATGCAGTGTACTTTTCTTAAGCTAATTAAGGAACGCTAATGGTCTTGTTTCAGGGGCTCTACAGCCGTGTTATAATTGCCCTTCGAATCGATGAGCTCCATCATCATGGTACACCCGCTGACCCACCATGAATAATGAATCCCACCCTGTTTAGGGGACCTAACCACAAGAAGCACCTGCGAGAAGTAGCATGCAGGAAATTACTCTTTTAGCTGCAAGGAACATGCTGATGCACACAGCACGGTCGCACTGCTATAACCATTTCACTGCTCTTAACCTGTGACCCTGCCTCCAGAAAGTGCTGCGGCAGGGAGAAACGCGACCATTTGTGTCATACTCCAGAGATTGCTCTGGACAGGCTTCCTCGGAGCTAGCGCTGATGTTAATAGTTCATCAAGTTTTTCGAACTGCCCGTGAACTCCAGTAAGTACATGGAGTTAAAGGAATTAAATAATTGCAGGCTGTGCTCACTGGTTAAGATGAGAGGTGCAATTTAATTGCCATGTGCCTTTAGTCACTGTTAAGAGGGAGATGTGTAACTGGACTCTGTAATTGGCTATTATAGTTTATTCAGATTTATTGCAGCTAGCTCTGCCCATCAGACTGTTCAGGTGAAGGATAACCCACCAGGTTTTTAAAATTTCAGCATATTTTTGAAGGTAAAAGCTACATCACAGAACTTTAGACGTAAGTACATGAAATGGTTGCAAATTCACTGCACTCTTGAAATAAATGGGTTCTACAAAGTACCTAAACATGGTTCTAACTGTGTCCTAACAGTAGTGAAACCTTTGTGGAGCTATATAGAACTATCTTTAATTGGTTCCGTCTACAAGAGGTTTTCCAAAATGGAGATCTTGCATCATTCCTGTATCATTTTGATCATGTATTTAAAGCAGAGTAAGTAAATTTCTCTACAGTAAACTGTTTGACACCCAAACTGCTCTGAATGACTTTGAATTAAGCAGAAGAAAAATGGTGGAATTTCCATTTAAACCACTAACTATATGTATTTACAGTTAATAATGTCCATTTTGCTATAGTATGTAAATATATTGATGTAGTTAATAACATTATTACATTACAGCAGCCAATTTACAGTCTATATCAACAGATTTAGCTTTGACGTCTTGCTTTTCGTCATGCAAAAACCTTCAAAAATCTCCAAAATGTAAATTTTACAGGAGAAGAAAAAATATATTTTAACTTTCAATGGAAATCAATGTAAAAAGATTTTACTCCAAGTCATTTTTGAGCATTTCAATTGGTCCATTAATCATGACATTTTAACCTAATGTAAAGAAGAAAGAAGATTCAGATTCACATTATGTCAAAAAATGAAGCAAAAATTAAGATACAAGGTTTTCATATGGCAACCTTGTATTGATTGTTTTTTAATGAATAAAAAAATGAAATGTATTTTCCACAAAACAAGCACAACAACTTCTTATCCAATTAAAATCATAATACAATTTTTCCTCTTCCTCCTACAAACCCTAATCTGGAATGGGTTGAGAAGTTCAGAACCTGCATTTTCAACATGTCATGGAACTTTCCAAGTGAGAAATAACTCATACTGAAATCACAGCCCACTCTTCTTCTTAACCACGTGGACAAAGAAAATGTCTTCTGGAGGATGGTGTTATGGCCAGATGAGACATTGACCACAATGTTTGACCAAAATGACAAGAGGTATGTTTAGAGGAGTAAAGGTGAGGCCTTTAACCCCATGAACACTGTACCAACTTTTAAGCTTGGTGGTGGTAGCATCATGCTCTAGGTCTTTTTACTGCCAGTAGAACTGCTACACTGCTCAGTGTGGATAGAATAATGAAGGAGGAGGACTAGCTCCGAATTCTTCAGCATAAGGTTCCAAGGTACAGGAGCATCCGTGCTATGTCCCAGTCAGACTTTTAAACTCAAAGAGACTCTATACTACCTCAGTACCTGCTGTGTTTCTTGTTTCACATGCGTTATAAGCAGTCTGCATATAATGTCACGGCATGTTCAATTTCTATGCACCTTGTTCTCACGACCTCTACTCAGAATTGAATTGTATTTATTGTATTTGTATTGTATTTTTAGTTTAATGTTGTCACCTACGTGTGCACGTTGCACTTTCTGCAGTCCTGCCCTGTACTGTATTGTTTTTGTTCTTGTTTTGTTCCATGTTACACCCTGGAACTGTACACTGTGTACTTGTACAGAGCTGAAATGACAATAAAAGCCTCTTGACTTGACTTGACTTGACAGTGACTCCGAACACACATCAAAGTTGGTTGTGGATATAGCAGGTTAGTATTAAGCTTTTGTTAAGGCACATTTTTATTAAACTCACTGAACTCCCTGAATTAACTGAACCAATTCTGCCAAGAAGAGCGACCTAAATTTAACCAAAAGCTTGTTGATGGCTACCGAATGCAGTATAGAAGTATTGGTGTGCTGTCTCAGATGTTTGACACCATCCTGCTCTTAATGACTTTGAATGAAGCCGAACCAAAAAGAAAATGGTGGAATTTCCATTTAAACCACTAACTATACTTATGTATAGTTAATAATGTCCATTTTGCTCTAGTATGTAAATATATTGATGTAGTTAATAACATCATAACATACAGCAGCCAACTTATAGTCCACATCAACAGATTTAGCTTTGACATCTTGCTTTTCATCATGCAAAAACCTTCAAATTTTACAGGAAAAGGAAAAAACCTTTTTTAACTTTCAATGGAAATCCAATGTAAATTTTTTTTACTCCAAGTCATTGGAGCATTTCTATTGCTTCACTAATCATGACATTTTAACCCAATGTAAATAACAACTTCCAGATTCACATTATGTCAAATAATGCAGCAAAAATTAAGATACAAGGTTTTCACATGGCAGCATTGTATTGATTGTTTCAATGAACAAAAAAAAATGATTGTATTTTCCACAAAACAAGCACAACAACTTCTTATCCAATTTAAATCATGATACAATATTTCCTACAATATTTCCTACAAACACCAATCTGGAATGGGTTGAACGTTCAGAACCTGCACTTTCAACAACATGTCTGTTCCTTTCCATGAGCTATAAGTGAGAAATAACTCATACTGAAATCACAGCCCACTCTTCCTCTCACAGTAAACTCTTCTTTGGTTCATAATGCTACGCTTGCACCTTGTGCTCTTCAGTGCAGTGCGCAGACCACTGTAAGAACCCTCTTGGTTTGAAGGGTAATTAAGCAGAGGTCGTTAATGAGCCTCTGTCCACCAGTGAGGCTATTCTGATGGAGTAGCAGCTAGCGTGCTTACCGTCTGCCAATCAATCCTCACAATTATGTTTCCGGACTATGGGGGAGAGAAGTCCATTAGCAGAGAACAAATAAGATCTGACGACAGTTATCATCCCATTTTCCTGACAGTCATTATCGCTCCCCTGATGGTCATACATTTGTCTGAAGGCAAGCCAGAGGAGGTGATAAACAATGATCATTTCCACTGTAAACATTGTACATACTGGAAGATTTTTGATTAAAAAATCAACAGCGTTGCCGCACCCATTGCTTTATATCACATGTCCGGTTTGTAGTTACAAGTTCGAATGCAATGCAAATATCATTTGTTTTTACCTGCAAATGTACTGAAAAATTCAAACCCACATTAATTTAACAGAGGGTCTCATTCACCAATATCGTCCTAAGACTTTTCTTCAGTTTGTTCTTGAGAAAATTCCCAACAAAGAGTCACATGATGGATCTCATTGTCCTCATAAACTCAACAAATCCCAAATAAGAAGACGTTGCTCAGTGTCAGAATCATTGTAAAACATGCATAATTGGGTTGGTTGAATGGCCCAAGGAATCCAATTGTGTTAAACCAAAATTAATAAATTAGCTACCAAATTAGCTTTGGCCTATGTCCTGCACATGTATCATGGGCCTGTGAGGACATGACAAAACCCTCAGCTGCACCTGCTAAGGCAGTCCACTGTGGATTTTGAGGAGTGTGTAGGATGATTATCCTGCTCTCTGACTCCAGTAGCATTTCAGAAAATCTCTTCATACACACAGCAACTCAGACACAACCCTAAAAGGATCAAATGAGCAAGCTAGCCCAGCAGGGACGCTAACACCTCAAAGTCTGGTGTCAGATTCTTAAAATAAACAGCATAATGGCCAAAACAGACCTAAATACAGTCAAACCTGAAGCACATTTTCTAACAGCAAAGATTATCTTACTATTTTCAAACAGCAGGTCTTCATAACTCAATCTCACATACAGACTCAAAAGCTGATTTAAGCTTACACACACCTGATCAGACAGAGTTTTTGTAGCTTTAAGCTCAGTACGTTACGCTCAGTGTAATGAAAGAGTATTTCCAAAAACTTCAGTTTTCAGTCTTCTTAAAGATAGTGCTCATGTGGACAGGAAGCATTTCTATGTTTTAAAAACATATGTATGTCAGCAGGGCCTTAGTTAGCCACATACTGTAGGTTATTAGTATAGACCTTGTATCATTGGTCTGGAATCATTGCACAATTCCTTCAATACAGGAATCAGTGTTGGACGCAGACCAACTGTGGACTTTGAGGTGTGTGTAGGATGATTATTCTGCTCTCTGACTCCAGCAGCATTTCAGAAAACCTTTGTATAAAGTGAACTCACACTCAATGTTGAGCTGCACCATGGCTTCTCCCGGGCCTGCTCGATTCTCTGCCTCACAGGTGAGGTTGTGCAGATTGTCCCCAGATGACACATTCCATAGGTGCAGCACCAGTTCCAAAGTGGAGCCCCATATCCCCCGCTACATACAAACACACACACACACACACACACCACAGACATATTATAATCAAAATATTGCTACAGTGCATGGCTCTCTGCAACTGACCTATCTATAAATGATCGATCTATAAATGGTCTGTTCCCAGATGTTTTCATTCCTAACAATGGTTGGGAGGTGTGAAATCCCACAAAATGCATTCCGTCTAATAATCATCATTCAGCGATTGTTACTGAGTGGCATGACTAAGTATTGACCCTGTTGTCAGTTTGCGAGCTTGATCCCTGGAAATGCCACAGCCACCCATGGTCAGGAGTCCAAGACAGCATAGTTGGTCTCATTCTATCTGTTTGGGGTTAGCAGACATAAAGGATAGGCAAGTGGTGCCTACCTCAATTTACATCCTTCTTAAAACTATAGTAATGATCCTGGTCAAAAGCTCTCTCTGGTCACTTTCTGTGCAAAAAGTACTATGGAGTACCTGAAGGGTCCAGTTGGACTGAAGCTGCTCTGTCCTCCATCTTATTGTGGGAACTGGAGAACCGGTCACTTGGCACTCAAATGTCAGATTTCCCCCTTCCTTAATGGTCCGAATGGGTGCATTAACAGTGACCTCTGGCACACCTGAATAAGAGATGGCATTAGAAGAGAACTATATGTAAATGATACAGGCAGCAAACCTAAGCAGTTACATTTAGAGGTGTGCAGTGATGCGATATTGTTATGATGGCATTACAAAAAACAACTCACATTAGTTTAATATAATAAATATATAAGATATATAAGTTTTAATATAATAAATATAGCTCAGCAGGGGCGCTAACACCTCATAAGGTCCGGTGTCAGATTCATAAAAGAAGCAGCATAACGGCCAAAACAGACCTAAATACAGTCAAACCTAAAGCACATTATCTAACAGCAAAGATTATCTTACTGTGTTCAAACAGCAGGTCTACATAATTCCATCTCTCACACAGACTCAAAAGCTGATTCGTTTTAAGCTCAAAATTGGAAATAAGCTGACAATGCATCTTTATCTGAATCACACACCCTGATCAGACAGAGAAACTGAGTTTCTGTCATTTTGTAGTTTTTTTGTAGTTTTGTATATCCAAATCTAAGCTCAGCACGTTCTGTCAGTGTAATGAAAGAGTAAATAACTGACTCCACCATGGTCAATCAGTTTTTTTATCTGTGGTATCAAGGTAGATACAGCCGAGCAAGCTCCCCCATTTGTTAGGCCTCCAGGAGCTAGCTGGACTGAAGGCCTAATGTGTCATCTTACCACCAAATGAAAATAAGATAAACAAATCACATTCTGATGTACAGAAGGTGGGGCCACTTTCATGACAAAATCACTACTCTTGGCCTACTATAAGTTCTAGATATGTCCCTGACTGTGAACAGCAGTTAAACTGCTACACTACTACTTTCACATATATATTAAAGGGTCCAAATATTTAATAGATTTTTCCCACTGAGGTACAGTAATAACATTTATAGCTAAAACTGCCCTTTTCCAACCTCTTTTTGTTCCTTGCAATTTAAAAAAAGATGTTTTTGTTACTGTCCCTGTAAGATCATATGTAAATAAGTGCTGTTATTATTAGCGGACTGAAACACTCATTATAGCATTACTATGAATAGACGGAGCTAAATGTCTATTGACTTAAAATGCAGATATGTAAATAAGTTGGTTTTTGTTAAAGTGTTTGAAAAACAACACTACTTATGGCCTCTACTGGTTGTTCTTCTCTAATACTGTATGTGCACTCACTGCAGTTCTCCATCACAAAGCTGTCCAGCTGAACGCTGCTGCCATTGTATATGCAGCTCTGCTGACTATCGATGTCCCCTCGCCTCGTTCTTTGCCACTGCTGCAGCCAGTAGATGTCACAGGAGCATGCTAGAGGGTTGTCCCTGAGAACCCTGAGGAGCAGAATCATCGCTTGCGTTATTGCTTTCTTTAGTTCTTGAATTGCACATAGCTCTATGTGCTGTATTACATACACTGTAAACACGGTTACAGAGATAATGCTGATGAAAGCCATAGATTAACCTATTAGTACAGGAAGGCTTATTACACATTAAGGTGTATTACTCAGTAACAACGGGGTCTTCTTACAAACTGGTGGGGCTATTCTTTGGTAATAGACGTTTGTAATAACACTTTCTCACACAATACTGAATAGGCAGCCTACAGTTTCAAGGGACAACGTTAAAGCAGTTTACTTACTTTTAAGGGGTTTTCAAACCCAGATCACTGTCCAAAATCAGTGACTTAAATCATTCCTGTAGCTTTAGGCCCCACATTGTGAATATAATGGTAAAAGAGGTAAACTGTGCTAAACTCTAAGTGAATAATATGGAATATTCATTCCAGCTATAATGCACAGGTGAAATGTTGAATACAAAGTCCAGCAGCTAAATCATACACATGTCAGATAAGCCCATGTTGACCAAATTCTGAAAAAAAAACTGAATGTCCCTGAATGCAGGTATAAAGTTCCCTGAGCTTTCTTATGGAGGGATGATGTGTACAGTGTTACTCACAGGTTCAGCAGAGGAAGGGAATGGAAGACTCTCCAGCTGACGTGCACTAGTGAGTTTATGGCCAGGTTTCTGAAAGACAAGACAAGAGCATTAAAAAGCATGTTAAAGCCCTATATTGTATATTTTCTTTTATTTGTTGTTGTGTAGTTTCATACATTCATAAAAAAAGCAGCATAATGGCCAAAACAGACCTAAATACAGTCAAACCTGAAGCATATTTTTAAACAGCAAAGATTATCTTCATAGGCATAAGTAAAATCATCTGAAATCTAGTTTTTAAGAGGATTGAACTTATTTTTAGACATTTTTACACATTAGGAAGAATAAAGTGTAAGAAGAATAAAGAATGTGTCTTTATTCCACTGACAAACTAATTTGATTGTTTGAAGAGTTCTTTCTTAAAATTAAAAAACATGTCAGTCAATGTCAACCAAACACTTTCAGTAGATAAAATGACTTAAAATGTGTAAAAACTGGGAAATACTGGATATTTTTCTCATATTTTAAGATGATATCACATTTTTAAGATTCCATTTTTGCTGTGTAATTCATTTTACAAGACATGTTTTAATAAAATATATTATTTTAAAGTTACAATAAGTTTAAGTTTTATAATATAAGCTATTTTTTAAGTCTTCACATTTATTAATATTATAACAAATCGACACAAATCCTAGTTATGTTTTTATTTTTTAACTTTGGGAATAAAAAAAAACAATCAAAATATGAAATGTCTGCAAATGCTGGTGTGCAAATTACCTCTGTTTTGATTGGCTGTGCCTATGTTAATTTTACATGTATAACTTACATTATATTCATTTTGTTTTATTTCATTTATTCATTTTATTTCATGATATGGGCCCTTTAAAGCAGCCAGGCCACATGCAGCAAAATGCTAAGATATAAATATATCTCACTAATGTCTGGATGCATTAATGCTAACACCTGGACGTCACTGTACTATTACCCCTGGTATGATGTCAGACAGGGGCTGACTATCACAACGGGGACTGGAGGCAGAGCTATAGTACTGTTCTGATTAAAGATAAAGGTAAATAATTCACATCCTACATTTTAAAGCAACACTGGCATGAGTCTAGGTGTACGGCACATTAGCGGATTAGCCACCACCACTTGGACAGAGAAGTTTTACGCCTTGGCTGAGTTTAATCAGCTGGATGAAACAGCTTGTGTCCAGTAGCACACGAGCCAAAACAGGCTTCATGTGCGAAAGCAACCAGGAGCTTGTGATGATTTACTGCCAGTCGGGTGCAAACAGCTTAAGAGTTTCACTTTTGGTAAGTACTTTCCATGTTTAACGCTGCAAGTAAACAGACTGGCACCACAAGTCATTTTTATTACTAGTTAGAAGAGAATCACTCAGGGATCAGATTGAGCTTGACGCCTGAGAAGCTTTTACTGCTGAAATCTTCTGTTTACGACTTTTGAATGGTCTCCCTCTGATCTGTTTCTCATATTTAACTGCACTATGTGGTCATTGGACAGTAAGAGCTTTTCTAAAAAATGAAAATGAATTTTCTTGGGTAAACATATTTTGGTTTTAAAAAAAGAGAACGCTGAGGAGACACAAGCATCAGTGATAGTAAGGATGTTGTGGCTGAGAAGCTTCAAGTAAGCCTGAGTTAGGGACCGTGGCAGTGTGGGAGGGTGGCAGGCAGTTAAATATCTTTAAAATCATACAACTATGTTAATGAACATTGATACATTCTAATTTACCAAAATGATAAAAAAAATAAAATAAATAAATGTATATACATTTATATAAAAATAAATAGCCTTAATAGCCAATATTACCTAACCATCTCCTTTCATTTCAACTTAAGTGTCTCAGAAGAATAAAAATAAAATAAAAAAGCAAAGTATTAGTTTTACCATCCTGTTACTCTGTTACATTATGCTTTTGTTTCCATGCCAATGTAAAACAAATATTAACAAATACATCAATAACATTAAAAAGTCAGAAAAAACTGATTTGTGTTTATTTACATTTGCGTTCAGGTATTTTAGGCTGAGGCCAGACAGCTGTGTTGAGAAGCAGTTTGACCAATGGCTGCATGTAGATGCTGATATATGTAGACCAATAGTGGTGGTGAGAAGGCAGGACTTAAGCCAGTTGACTAATTGTTGGTGTAGATGCAGGTACATGTAGACCAATAGTGGCGGTGAGAAGGCGGGACTTAAGCCAGTTGACTAATAGTTGGTGTAGATGCAGGTACATGTAGACCAATAGTGGTGGTGAGAAGGCGGGACTTAAGCCTGTTGACTAATGGTTGGTGTAGATGCAGGTACATGTAGACCAATAGTGATGGTGAGAAGCCGGGACTTAAACAGGCATGTTTATGTGGCATGACACAAGCAAGCTAACACTGCTGCACACTAAACTGACATAAACCCCTTTATAACCTCACCAAAATGCCAACCAACCAGCAAACAGCAGTGTGCTAGCCTGCTACTCCCAGCTGAAGAAGGTGAGCAGCATTGTATAGAATTACATGTCAGCTGGCTCAATTGCAGGAGCTCTGTGGAAATGTTTTTTTAGTATTATAAAAATAACAAATATGTATTTCTTCAGTTATGTATTTATGTCATTTTTTTATTTTACCATTAAATTTACATTTAAACTGCAAAAGATGGGCTTTAGCACATCCCCCAAAAGTTAAAAACATGCCAATCATAACACAACACGCAAAGATACAATTCAATACAGTGCAATACAGCTTTTACATCCCTAGCTGTTACCAAACCCAAAATCAAAACACAGCGTGGATATAATCTTATCTTTAGCTATTTTAGAATACAGAAAGCCAGAACAACACAGAACACTAACGTATATCACCTATAAAAGAAAGTGAATAAAAAGGAAATTATCAGAGCTGATTAAAAACAGTTCTGAGCATAGAATTATAGAATAATATTGTAAAAGAAAGAATTAACTTTTACAATATCTGTTAATGGCGAATACCCAAATAAACCCAATATGCCATCTATGATCTCTGATGATTCAATTATTAGCCAGTACATAATGTTGGCAGTAGTACATAAGGTTTACAGTTGTTCATATAAGACTGGAATTTAAACATTTGGAATAACTTTTATACCCTATACAACACAGTGCAGGTTTAAATACTAGAAAAACTAGAAAACAAACAGTACTTTTAAAAGTCATATTCAATATTTTGACACATTTTGCCAACAATGAGACCATTTTGAATTAATAATGTACAATAATTATTTTTTGTAGGACATTGTGATGTTATCAACCTTGATATTTTGCAATAACTCTTAGATTCTTAGATTTAAAAAAAAAATTTTTTACAATTGTTTATAATTCTGGACATTTTATACATTTATTTATTCAATAATTAATTTATTTACGTATTTTTATTCATTTATATATTTAGATATACCTCCCTTACAATTATGTGTAATTATAGAAATTGTTCACTATTTATTTAGAGGCATTTTATATATTCTAGCTCTCATGCAAAAACTTTGTATATCCATTTTTTGCCATTTTCACAATGATTTTAATCAGTCAGTTTTTCTTTACACTGAGTTGAAATTTAATGAGGAATGGACTAGTAGAAATGCTTTAAAATGACTAAATCTGTCTACATTGACTTTCTTTAATAATTAAGAAGTTTTTTTGCCTTCTCCCGTAAAGATGGCAATGTGGAGATACAAGGTTTTTGCAGTGACGATATATTTATCTGTAGGCATTCTGTTTTTATATCATTTATATTAACATTGATTCTAAGCTTTTGAACAGTAATGTACACAAGAACTACCGCTTTAAGGGACAGTGGCTGATGGCATGGGGGACAGAGCACGCTCCAGGGATCCAGATTCTCTGTGGCAGGACTAATGGGGGCCAGCAGGGGTTCAAATATTTGTTTTGCTCCTTTCCAAAAGTTCATGTCAGATGGGTTAGCCATCAGGGCCTATCTATTACCGGCTCAATTCCTCCCCAATGCCATAGGGGCTGGGGGGGGGGGGGGGGGGGGAGGCTGAAGGAGGGGTATAGCAGCTGCCAGCAAGTACTGGAAAAAGGAGGAGTACTAATGGCCCTAGAACAGTGATGAACACCACAGAAATTCAGAGACATCAAACAAATAAAGCAGTAATGATCATATCCCTGCTCTTTCAACCATCTTCTTCACTGTAGACTGTATTTTCTGCTCCCCCCAACCCCTCCACAGCAATGCCCCCATCTTAGAGACACATCTGCTCCCACTACACATCGCTCTGTGAAATATTGATTAAGTCATAATGGACCCTTAGTGGAGTGTATTTATTATGCATCAGCTGTCAATAAGACGCCAAAGTGAGCGAGTAAAAGGTGACTGCTGGATGTCGTCTCTGGTTTCATTAGGGGGAGAACCCCCCCAACACCATTCTCGCCACTCTGCTACCCACTCCCCAAATCCCATGTCACCAGCTCCTCTCTGACCGCTATCACCCCATCAACAACACTGAGCCATGTCGCACAGGCAGTGGGGTGAAGACTACAAGATGGTAGCGATAAGGGTCAGCCATCTACACACTGGATAAAGCCAACACAAATCTGCCTTCGCTTACAATGGGGTTACAGTGGGTGTCAATAGCAGGCTGACCCATTCCCTACCAGACAAGACAAGATGTTTAAAATGTATGGTCTTGATTATTTGGAGTAATTATTATGTAATAATTACTGACTCAGTTACTAAACTACAGTTTTTATTACTATTGTTTAGGGCTGGGCAATATGACGATATTTTATTGTATCATTATTGTGATACAAAATATGCTTTTATAAGTATTGTTGATATCATCAGTGCTTAAAGAAGAAGAAGAAGAAGAAGAAGAGAGTAATTAGGCATGTTTAATTCCATAGAGAAGAAAAAAGGATGAAAAAAATCATTATTCTTTATATGGGATAGTTTTTGGATAGCAGCTTCTAAAATCTGCAGCTGTTGTATGCATGACACAATACTGTGATAAATCTTTAAATATTAAACATCAAAATCTATTTAAATATTATAGTATAACATTTTACCATACTGCTCCACCCTACTATTGTTGTCATGCTGTAATATTACACTGCACAAAAATCAAGTTGTGTTAAAAATGAAAGTTTTAATAATGTATTGAAATTTTGAATTTGCATATACGGTAGAAATATGCATATCATCGCTATCATGACAATAATATGAGAGTTTAGTTTTTGGATAGCAGCTTTTAAAATCTGCAGCTGCTGGTAAATTCTGTATGCACGACACAATATTGTGATAAATCTTTAAATATGAAACATGAAAATGTTTTTAAAAATAATGATATTACATTTTTACCATATTGCAACACCCTACTATCATTATGTTGTTGCTGTATATTGACATGACCTGACACACACACACATATATATATATATATATATATATATATATATATATATATATATATATATATATATATATATATTGTGTTAACAATTAAATCAAGTGTTAATAATGTATTGAATTTTTGAATTTTCATTTACGGTAAACATCTGCATATTGATGCTGTCATGAAAAAAACTTACCTCAATATATATATATATATATATATATATATATATATATATATATATATATATATATATATATGCTTTAGGCTGCAGGATAGCAAAGCTCTAAATAAGATCTCCCACACTGTTCACCTACACATGGTTCATTCCTGTTTGGAATCAGTGTGAGATATCAGCAATTTCCTCCTGTTGCTGAAACTCAGCTCCTGAAAAGAAACCCTTGGATTTCCTCACTTCAATTCTTCTCACTCAAATTTAGCTGACCCCAGTCTCAGCTGATTACCATTCCCATTTCTATAACAGCTCTCTTCTACATCTCAGAAAGCTTTTAGCACTCTAGACAGAGACCTCGTGATTGTCTCATTTGTCTCAATGCTAATGTTAATGCCAACCTGGTGTGGCATATCACCCCTCCTGAGGTATTTAGTACAGCCTGTAGTGTGCAAATGTTAGCATGTTCAATGTGTTTCCACAAACACAACACCAACTCACTGTCCTTTATATTCATAAATCCACTACAATTCCCACAATACCGTGCAACTTAAAACTTTACTTGCTATAGGCCAACAGCTTTAGGTTTGCGGGTGAAGCTCACACCTATAGCTACATCTATAGCTACATCTATAGCGTACCAGGTACCGCCCTTAACCGTGATGTTCCATACAAATACACATTGCATTATACCCCTTTCCACCTTTTTTTGACACTGGTCAAATATCAGCACAACCGTGATTTGGCGGTAGGCATATCAGAACTACTGCTACTTTAACAATACTCGTAAGTCCACTGCAATTCCCACAATACCTTTCAAATCCAAACTACATGGTTATACAGGTTTCTGGATGGAACTCACAATTGGGAATCTGCATTACGTTCATAAATCTTAATCTACATCCACAGCTTACTGTGTACCATCCTTAACCGTGATGCTCCAGTACAGATACATGTAGCTACCTTACGCCCCTAGTCTCCACTGTTCTTTTAAAAAACGCTGTCAAAATGGTTCCGCCTATAGCTTACAGTGTACCATGTATTTTCCTTATGACTAACCATGACATCCAAAACCGTGCTAATAATATGTTTGATGAGAATACACATATCATTACACATCTAGTTTCCACTGTTCTTCAATCTCCTATTTTATTCCCAAGAGGAGTTTAGCAGAAAGAATTCAGGAATCCATGATCATTCTTTGATACACTACTTAAGATTTTACAATCCCTAAGAACTGTGCAGCGCATAGGAATCCATCAGAAAATATGTTTCATTCAAAAATAGCTGAGGAATATCGGTAGGTTCTTGTGTAGGGTGAGTAATGGAGGCTACCTTCTCTAATGCTAAAATTCTAATGCTGCTGACAAAGCTAACTGCTACACTGGATACTGTGTAAGAACACACTGCCTATTACACAGTGTTTTTCTCTCCAGGAGACAATGTGCCAACATTGTTGGTTTATTAGTAAACTAGTTAGTTGGAGATATATATATTTATATACATTCATATATATATATATATATATAGAGAGAGAGAGAGAGAGAGAGAGATTTTATTTATTTATTTGTTTGTTTGTTTGTTTATTTATTTGTTTGTTTGTTTATTTATTTATTTTTATTGTCCCTGGACCTAGCTAACATAATCTAGAGTAGTTAGTCGCGTATTGACGCGTATCGCGTATTGCGCATTATAGCTCTAGATGCACAGGATTACAGCGCTGTTAGCGATGATTAAACACTGTTATCAGTTAAAATGCCTCTCTAAGGTTGGAGCTACGTTTTTTGAATTTCATCCAAGCAAAGAGAGAGAGCAGAAATGCACAATACACGGAAGTAGCCGAGATTGGGGGCGGCCGTTGTTAGGGGAATATCTAGTTAACATGAGCTAGAGTCAGTCCAGTTAAAAGAACTGTACCAGAGATGGCTGTGCTACAATGACCAATTTTTATAGTCTTGCTGGGATTATTTGGGGATATTTTTTCTCCTGACTACATTCCAGATTGTTGCAAATTTATTATTTTTAATTTATATGAGCCAAATTATGAACAAGGTAGGCTAGGGCTAAACCAGGTTAAGCAGCTGTAGCTATTCCACTAATGCTCCAAAGTACTAGCAGTCAGTCCCCTAACAACAACCGGCCCCAATACCACTTCCGCGTATTGCACATTTACACTCTACATGTGCAAAATTACAACGAGGTTAGCGATGTTTAAGTATTAATTTCAGTTGTATTTTTTGCAAGAATTATATTTAAAAGCCTTTATAAGGCGGGAGCTTACGTTTTTTGAATTTCATCCAAGGAATTGGCAAAGAGAAAGAGCGGGAAGTGGCAGACATTGGGGACGGTCGTTGTAAAGGGACTAACTGGACAAAATTATTGTAATCCAGTCATTTGTCAAAATAAATTATCTTTCTATAATACATTTACATATTTAATAATTTCCTACATTTCCCACATTGTTTTTTAGTGTTATAAATACTGATAGTTTGAGTTCGTAACTTGATCCAAAGGGAGGCTGAGGTAAGAAAGTGATGGCTAGCAGTGACTGACAGTTACAAACAACGACACAACCCAGCAGATCATGGAAAAGGCCTCTTCACTTACACATATTGGAGCTTGAAGTTCTGCTGAAAGGCATTATCCGAGATGAAGACCAACCTGCAATCTGTAACTGTGCTGTAAAGGGAAACCACACACACACACACACACACACGCACAAACATACAAACGCAAACAAAGGAAATCTTACATGGTATGGCAGCCAGTCAACTGATCCTATCTTCAGACACAGACATTCATCAAGCTTGATTAGTTCTAATCATGTAAGTCAGGCCAAACAGATTCATGACTCAACCAACCACAAGACACAAAGCCTAAAGGGACAGCTTTTAAAGTGGGATGCCATCTAGCTTTCATTCACTGCTAACTACGTTAGCATGTTTTTTGCTTTTTGATAAGCTTTCTCTGTAACAAACGGTTGGACAAAAGTATTGGGACACCTGCTCATTCATTGTTTCCTCAGAATTCAAGAGTATTAAAAAGAGTTTATCCTGCTTTGGTTGGAGTAATTGTCTCTACTGTCCAGAGAGAAAGGCTTTCTACTAGATTTTGGAGGAGAACTGCTGTGAGGATTTTACAGCATTTAGCGACAAGAGCATTAGTGAGGTCAGGATGTTCAGATGATCACCACCACACCTCATCCTCCCCAACTCATCCCAAAAGTACTGGATGGAACATCATCATTAATTCAGAGAACACAGTTCTTCCACTGCTTCACAGCTCAATACTGGATGATCATACCCCTTTATAGCCCAACGCCTGGCATTAGGCAGCATGGTGCTAATGGGTCCATGTTTATTTGCTCCAGAGAGTCCTTTTCATTTGGCAATACTTCTCTACCGAGACTAGACAAGCCACCTGTGTGCATTTGCACTTCTATGTCAGCAATTGGTGTAGCTTAATCAATAGTGGTGTCCATATACATTTGAACATATAATGTATTTTAAGCACACTTGGCATTCGAAGGATCTGGCAAATATTAAAGAACAGTGGAACCACTACTACAGAATTTCGTTTTCAGAAATGAATACGATCAGTTGAAGTGAAGATATTTTTCAGAGCTATGGAGACATTTTCTGTAGCACATCCACACTAAGTTCCAGGGATGCTAAGTTGCTAATATGCTACACATTTGAAACTATAGCTTCATTACAAATTGTTCGGATACTCACAGGTTCTTCAGCTCTCTGTAGTTAGCAAGGTCTAGGTCTGTAATGTTCTCCAGGCTGGGCTGGTTCTCGATGTAGCTGGTGAAATCAAAGACAAAGAGAAGCATCTTTAATAACGGCAGGCATTCAAAAGACAGACTTGTGAAAACATAATTAGCCTAATGAACAAAAACAGTAACCTATAATCATGAGACCTATTTAATCATTCATTCCTCCCAGCTATAGACTTCTAGTTCTGTATGATTCTTGGACCACCTTGCAGCACTTCTCTTCTGAGGTCTATCCACATTTTTAAATGATGTTTACTTCAGGGCACTATGAGGGTCATGGCAAAACCTTCAGCATGCACCTCTTGAGGTAGTCCATTGTGGACTCTGAGGTACTGTTAGGATCATTATCCTGCTGTAGAAGCCATCCTCCTTTCATCCTCAACCTTTTTACAGAGGGTGTGATGTTTGCTTCCAGAATCTACTGGTATTGAATTGAACCCATTCTTCCTTCTACCAGTGAATGTTTCCAGTGCCACTGGCTGCAACACAACCATGACTGATCCACCCCCATGCTTAACAGTTGGGGAGGTGTTCTTTTCAGGAAATTCTTTTTCAGAATTTTTTTGTTCTCTTTGTAGACAAGGGATTCTATTTGGACTTCATTAGCCCACTGGACTTTGTTTTCCAAAACCCATCAGGCATGTGATTAATCTGAAATGAGCAGTTCTCTCAGAAGGTTTTCTTGGTCTTTCAGACCTCAACTTGACCTCAACCATTCCTGTTCTGTCTCATTTCTTAATGACTTTACAAACCGAGAAAACAGCTACCTGAAAACACTCTACTTTCTTCTTATAACCGTGAGGAGCCCTCAAAGCAGCTGCCAATTACTGAAATAAGGTTTGAGGAGTCTGAGTATTTACACATTTTATATAACTTTCCTAATGACTGCGATAACTGTGAACAAACCATAACCTTAACAACCTTAACACTAATATATAATATTTATTAAAATGCTTCATCTTTAACTTAAAGCCTTTTGGAGATCAGCTCATCTTATAGTGAATGAATTATTCACAGTAACAGAAACTTGGCCAGTGGCACCTACATTTTGCATGGCAATGTTCATAATAAGCAATAATTAAGGTTAAGCTTCTATTCACTCAATTTAAACCCATTATAATAAAAAGCTTAATGTGGCTTAGTGTAGTAAAACATCAAAGAGAGATGACAGAGTGCCTGTAACCAGTGACGTGATAAATTTGGTGATTATATGTCACCGCTTCTGTACATTAAGCCTCTTTAAGCCTTTTCACTGTAAGTTTTTCAGTATGTCCAGCAATCAGGACATAATGTGAATAGTCCATGCAATAAGTGCCACAGTAACTGCAAAGCAGTATAGACTTCCGTCTTCCCTTAGGGCTTGATTCCATGTATTTTGATGTATTTCATGACAATATTGGCTGCACGTTTTTCCTAATGAATAATCAAATGTTATTTTAAGCTATGAAGATGTGAGGATTGTTAATTCCTTCCACAATCTAAACGGAATAATGGTAATAGGCTCTATTATGCTACTTCAACTGATATTGTGGTTAGATTGCTGCTTTTATTTCTCTGCTTTCCCACTTATTTATTCAATAATTGCTCTTTGGGTGTAACTGGGACCTTATAATCTCAATTTCATTCCACCCCATGTACCACATGTGATGCAAATGACAATAAAGTCTCCTTAAATCCTTGAAATTAAATAGAAAACAATAATCTTGTATATGCTACTGGGAAAGGCTGTTAAACTGTATTGAACCGTATTCCAGTGCACACTTAGGTTACGTGCTGTATTAGCCATTAAGAGAACCCTTTTATATGAAGTATTTAAAACTATGTCTTCTAAAATGGATGGACTAACATACTTTGCATCCATCCAAATGACTGGATTGCAGGTTTTGATGCTATGAAGAAAAAGTGCTACTTTATTTATCTCCTGGTACCCCTTGCGTCTGTGGATGTGAAGTATTGTACTGGGAAACTATGACAAAGGCGTATTTCCCAGCTGAGATTTATAAATGTGGAAGATGATAGCTGTAGATGATACCTGTGATGACAGTTAGGCCAACCATCATTATGTTTCACTACTTTGTGGCATAATCTTAGTCTCAAAGAGGATTGTTAGGATTGTTGATACAATGGACAATAGAGGTGGCTATGATGGTAATAAAGATGGTGATCATCCAATTAGATTGCAGACTGGAGATCATATTCTTCATAAGACAAGAAGTCCAGTCCAATAAAATCAATGAAAAAGCAAACAGGATACCATTCTTTCAGGCTGGGCTTCGCTACTGCTTCTCCAGTCCAGCAGTATGCAAGCCAGTCCAGAGCACAAACACATATTTATTTGTGTCTGATTGAGCCATAGGGCTGTAATGTAATTACGGGGGAGGTGGGACGAGGATCTTGAACCGCCCTCGCTTATTTGATTGAGCCAAGTGGGTAATATTTCATCTATTGTTCTCGGCCAGGCTTTTGTCGGCAATTCACCGAATTGAATTTATAACGTGATGCATGATGAATTCCTGCTGCTGGTATGGAGGTAATGGGCCCTTGCTTTTTCTCTCCCAGTAAATGCGTTGCTCCTGCTCTGTTTTGCTTTGTCACATTGCGATTCATTGACTTTTCATGGGTACAAGTGTTCCGCATAAACACAGCGCCGAAGAGCATTCCGGGCATATTGATCGGAATGGTTGGAACAAACATTGGCACTCTGCGAGAGCTCCTCGAATCTGACCCAGGCAGGTGTACTGAGAAATAGATCTGAAGTTGAAAAAAGTCTGAGGGATAACAGAGAGTGTGGGAAACGTGGACAATAGAGTCAAGGACGAGAGGCCTGAAGATGACTGACTCTTTGAGTTAGATATCGTCAAAGGGTCTCATTCACTAGTATCTTCCTAGGAATTTTCTGAAATGAGTTCTTGAGAAAAGTCCTAACAGAAAGTCTATGTCCGATTCATGATGTGTTCTTGAAGCTCAGAGCTGTTCACAGCTCTGATCTGCTCTTATAATGATGGATCCAATTGTCCAACTAATTAAACAAATCCCAAATAAGAAATCATTGGTCAGAATCTTCGTAAAAGAAACTGCATAGGAAGAAATGCTTTCTTAAGAACAGTTGATGAATAAGGTCCAACGTTATGGCTTCACCATGTAACTCCATTGAGTTGCCTTTTTCTGCGATACAAGGTTCTCCTAAGAGACCACTACCTCCCATCCTGCCTTGATAGCGTCCCTGTTGAACAGATGTGGCAAACACTGGCACAGTAGAAGCATGCAGTCACTATATTATTGCATTACTCTGAAGAGGCCGAGGAGGGCTTTTCATCACTGTTTGAAGGGACTGGTTTTTATTGGAGATGCTCAATGCACTGGTCTAAGAACCTCAGCAATACAGAAGAAGCCATACGAAGACACTTGAAGTCGGGTGGAAAGTACCATACTATTGAAAACTATCTTTCAAACAGTCACAGTAAGCCCTGAGTGCTTCTCAAGGCAGTATGGGCAGTTTTACATGATTGGAAATTCTTGTCAAAGCCGCACAATCTCTGAGCTCTTATTTAGCCAATGATTAATTGAATGGCCTACTGCTAAAACCTGCTGCTGCTCTGTCTTCAGAATTATGCAGTGAACATATGAAGCCTCCAGTAGTTCTAACAAGCAGGACAGTTTTTGCTATTGCATCAACCAGAGGCTGTGAAAACAGTTACTACCCTATCTTGCCAAAGCAAACAGTTCCAGTGGTCCACACTCTTTGATTGATTTTGTGGAGCATACTCACTCAGGCTACAAACATCACGGCAAACATTCTCGAAACATCTCGGCTGCTGAAATCCCTGTGACATGGTAATGTACTGATTGTATACGTCCACTGATTGAAGTGGTTGCCCAGTAATAACGTTGTGGTCTTTGCATCAACAATGCAAAAGCATGTATAAATGTAATAGGCTATGGATTCCATCTGTAAGCTTGTATTTAACTCTACGTTACTCTACGTTCTTCATGTGAACGCAAGCAGACCAATCACCTTGATTGAACTCTCTTCTTCTTCCCTGGAAATGTTCATTTGCCCTATTTACTACACAGTACTTTCTCAAAGTAGAGGAAATACTTGGCATGTACCAAGAAACACACCAAACTGCGCCTAAACAAACTCAACAAACAGAAGGAAAGCTCTGAAGCGAAGGGCTTAAAGTAAGCATTCATGGAATTAAACTTCTAATAAGCAACATCCCAATGGAAGTTCTCTTAAGTCAAGCCTTTCTAGCTCTGGTCCTGGAGGGCCTTCGTCTCCACAGTTTGTTGATTTCCCTGCTAAAACATACCTGAATCAACTCAGCAATCAGAAACCAGACAACTGCCAAACTGTGCTGGACGCAAAGCCCCTTCAGGACCACAACTGGACACTCTGGACACTGACTGGTAAGCCTATCCCAAACCCCTCCACGTACAATTTCTCACAGAGACTCAGCCAGACTCACATTTCCGTGACGTTTTCACTCTCCTGTGGTGCCAGCGACGGGATGCTGGTGATGCCATCTGCTTCCAGGCACTGAACCATGGCGAAGGAACAGCGGCAGGCCCCTGGACAGCCGCTAAGAGCAGGCTCAAGCAGGGACAACAATAGTGCCAGAGCCAAGGCCAACTGGCACCAAACCTTGCCAGCCATGGTGGATCCTGACCAGCAATCAGTTCAAGCACACTCTTGGGTAAGCGCTCTCCTTAGCAGCAATGCCGGCAATCAGGAAGATAGAAGCAAGCAGCAGGTTCCACTCTTGGCAAAGACTTGACTGGCTTGTGAGCTGAGGTATGGAGCCGTTGGAGCAGCAGTGAGGCAAGGGCCCAGGGGAACAGTTGGGCTGCTGCTGCCTCTCCTCTCCTCCCCTTGCTGGCTTCCCAGTCAGAGGTGGAGAGAGAGGGATGGGGAGGGGCAAGGCACTCCATTAGCTGGCGGGACAGGAGAAGGGAGAGGGGAGAGAAAGAGAGAGAGGGAGCACGGTGGTCATCAGACACCTCCAGCAAGGGAGCAGGAGCCAGGCTGATGTGATTTGAGGCGGTAGGGAACAGAAGAGAAGAGAAGAGAAGAGAAGGGATGGCAAGGAATGGGAAGGGCTGCAGGTGGACGAAATGGAGAGCGAGGCCACCACCTGTTAGAGTGAACAACCTGGGAGGAAGTGAAGGATCAGTGATCGAGGGAAAGAGAGAGGCAGAGACAAAGACTGGGATTTATCGCTAGGAGCGGAACCCGGTCAAGCCATGGTCCAAGGACAAAACACAAAGATACTTTGGAAATAAAGATCATAGGTGGCAGTAGTGAGCATTAAATGTATAAAGGTCTCAGAGAAAACAAGTCCCATCTCACCAAAACAATCGCAGTCGGTGAAAAGCAATAGTTAAATAGTAGGTACTGTTTCTCCCTTACCCCAAATGTAGCCAATCAGCTAAGACGTTAAAGGTGGCCTTTTTTGGATTGAACTAAAGGTTGAAGCTAATGTAGTTGTCTGTAATCTGTACCTCACCAACAGTTAGCACTGTGCACAAACCACAAATAGATTAGGCTTTCTAACACTGTATTAAAAAATGGACAAAGGTATGGTCAAAACTAATCAACACATCAAGGTGGCATCATGTGAATGCAGGCAGGCCAATCACCTTGATTGAACTCTTTTCTTCATCCCTGGAAATGTTCATTTGCCCTACTTACTACACAGTACTTTCTCAAAGTAGAGGGAACACTTGCCATGTACCAAGAAACACACCAAACTGCACCTGGACAAACTCAACGAACAGAAGGAAAGCTCTGAAGCGAAGGGCTTAAAGTAAGCATTTATGGAATAAGCAACATCCCAATGGAAGTCCTCTTAAGTCAAGCCTTTCCAGCTCTGGTCCTGGAGGCCCTTGTGTTGTGCTATCCAGTGTTGACCAGAGGAGAGTTGGTTCCTCTCAAGAAGCCCATTTACACCTGGTCACTTAATGTGACTAGTCTCTGGACTGTATCCTGATGAGATTTAAGCTACATGCATTTTCACTTGCTAGTCAAATGTGCCTCTGGTTCGCCAGACTGAAATCCAAATTGCTGTGTGGGACGGAATGTGCAAACTCTGGTTACGTTGCAACCAGTCCTTTATCTGTTCAGCCTCCTCCTGTGCTGTGCTGAAGATGGTTGCTGTCTTAAAATTCACGATTGTACATGCTGTCATTTACCATGATCATCTTCCGAATCACATGCCCAGTGACATACTGCATTGGGAGGAGTTTTGGTTGTACTGGGAGGGGTTTTGGGTGTCAAATGCGTCTTGGAGAGATGGGTGCACTACTATAACGTGGCTCAAATGCGTCTCAGACCACCCCCTGGTTTGAGTGCTGGGATTTGTGCCAATTTTCCTCCTCAATTATAGCTAGCCAATTACCCAACCCACTCATTAGCACTCTCCCCCCCCCCCCCCATCACATGTAATGCTCCTGACAGTGGGAGTGGGAGAACTGACACATGCCTCCTCCAACCAAGCAGTGTGGCCAGGCAACCAACACACTCGAAAGAAAGCACCAGATACCCAGCTCTGATGCATTGGCTAGCAGATGCTCGTGCCGGCCAGCATCACACTGAAATTATGTTGGGATAGAGAGGGAGCCATCTACTGACCCGGAAAGAGCAAGGCCAATTGTGCTCTCTCTGGCCCCAGCTGCTGATGGCAGGAAGCATGACCCGGCATTTGAACTAGCAATCCTAGGGTAACAGTGACAGCGCCTTAGTCTGCTGGAGTCCCCTACACTTGCCTCTTCATGTGCTTTGCCCTTATCATGATATAATACTGATATGCCAGATGGATGATGCGACCAGGTGTAATCAGGGTCTTCGTTTCGTCTTCCTGATTTGCAGAAGCTTGCTCACTTGGGGCTCATACGTTCAGTGTAACATCCGTTATACTATGCCTAATGCCAGCCGTGGGCTAGAGGGGTATGAAGCACCCTCAGCATTGAGCTGTGGAGTAGTGGAGGAACTGTGTTCTCTGGAATGATGGTTGGTGCTCCATCCAATACATTTGGGATAAAGTCGGGAGTTGGTGATAATGAGGTGAGGTGGTGATCATTCCAGAGAAGGCAATTCCACTGCTCCACAGCTCAATGCCTGGGGGGGACTTTATACCCCTCTAGCCCACACCTGGCTTTACACATAATTTGAGGTAAGAGGTTTATGTTTATCTGCTCCAGAGAGTCCTATTCTATTGGCATTGCTTCTCTACAGGGACTAGACGAGTTGTGTTTCATTAGTAGGGGTGTCCACAAACATTTGGACAGGTAGTACAGGTTTAAGCAGATCAACAAATCAGTGCCACGTAAAGGCCCTTCCGGGACCAGAGCTGAATCCCCTTGACTAATACAGATATCATAGGCTCTAGGTTGCAACCTCCGTCCTCGAGCGATGTTTCTCAGAAGAAGCTGCGAGCTGATAGAGACATCTGGCCGGTCAGCCGCTGTGACAAGTGGATGAAAAAAAAATACACAAAGATATACAAGCCTTTGTGAGCACAAAAAGATGCTTGTAGGGAGCCTGACTGCCCCAGCCAGAGATTTCACATCGCGGAGCCTCAGTCTCCTCTTGGGATAAATGTTGAGGCCCAACCCCCGCACCCCCAGCTCTCGCAGTGGCCATACACATGGGAGTAAGGTCATAGTGCCCTGACCACAATTATTGGCGGGAGCTGAATTGCTCCCTTTTTTCTGCCTCAATCAGGACATAGTGGCAGTTGAGGGCTTCTTTTTTTCTTCATCCGAGCAGCTAGCAAAGACAGACACATGGCCAGAGAGATAAAGCGAGAGAGAGAGAGGAAGAGAGAGGAAAGACAAATCCATCTATGGTGGTTTTCTGTCCTGTAGTCCTAAAATGCCATCTCTGGAGCCTGGATGGATCTCTCTCCGGCTCCTGTTAAAAGCTGGAGCTCCTGAAGAGGCTTTTAAGCCCATTTCATAGATTCTTCTTTATTATTGCCACAGTTGTTTACCTCTTTACATTTACCCAGTGTTCCTGCGCTTCTGTAGCCCATCAATTTCTTCCAGCGTAGCCCTGGCTCATTTAGAAATAGCTTAAACCTGTAGCATGGGCAAGAGTGGTCTTGTTAAACCTCCCTCGTCTCTCCTACAGAAGAGCAGCCGTGTTATTTCTCATATGTACCAACAAGTGGTTCTCCACCTTCACGAGTGCAAAACATATGACATGGGTTACTGTCAAGATCTGTGAACATCCTTACACTCTTTACAGTGAAGGAGCCTCAGATGGTTCTTTGAGGGATGTCAAAGAAGAACCTCTTTGGGTTCCATGAAGAACCATGTTTGTAACATAGAACCTTGCAAAACAGCTCTCAGCTCTGCTCTGCTTGTAATGATGATGGATCCAGGATAACCATTCTCCTCGCGAACTGAACAAATCTTACATAAGAAAACACTGGTGAAGGTCAGGATCTTGTGAAAACTGCGTAAGCTGCTTTTAGGGAGAAATTAACAATGGAACCAAAAGTGGTTCTTCTATAGCATCACTCAAAGAACCATCTGAAGCTCCTTAAGATCAGAAAATGGGAGAACGTCATAACAATACAGTCATTATATCGCTGCTGTCCAATGAAAAACTTGTATCTCAAATCTCGTTTTTAGTTTTCTCCATCCTTTGAACCCTGTAGCTGCTTCTATACCCTGTGTAAATAATTCTGGATGAATGGGCCAATAGAAATGCTCCAAATTGACTTGCAATAAAAGATTTTTACATTGACTTCCATTGAAAGCTAATACGATTTTTTCCTCCTCCCGTAAAATTGTTGTTTTGGAGATGGACATGTTTTTCTTTGGACAGTGACGGTACATGATGTCACATTATACAGTTATTGAGGTAGCACACACACTCTCTGAGATCACAGGCCAAATATCAAGGCTATCAGATTTGCAGATAACCCGTTAACCCACGGCGGGTGGCCATCTTTGTTCATTTTGTGTAGAACGTCTGGTGCTACAGTGGATCCACTGAGAATAGTGAGTAGTATAAAATGCGCCGTTAGAGGGTGTCACAATAACTGGAAGAAGAGGAGAGGTTCACTTGAACAGCAGTGTTAAGAACACAACACAAATAGGTGCAAGTGTTGTGAGGGATCATATACCAAAAATAAGGCCTTCCATAAAAGAGGACCTGCGTCTTTGGTTGAAGGAAACTAAACAACAACAAAAAAGAAAATCTCCTGCCAACGTCCAAACATCTGCTTCACCATTTTTTCTGGAGGGGAAACCAACTCCATAACATCCTCATCCAGAGAAATGGCAAAGGGCGAGTGGTGCTGGGTGCTTGCAAGGCTCTTAGGTAGCACTTAGGCTAACATCATACCTTACATTAGCCTCACAAACACCTTGATAGCCTTCATAACCAAGCCACTTATCTGGGTTAGCATGTTCTAGTGTTGGTTTCCACCCAGGCTAGACAACCATATACACTATTTGTGTTGGACTCAGATTGAATTTGACCATACACAGACACACCAGTGATCAAAGTGAGCACACGTGGCCAGAGCGGTGGGCAGTCATTGCTGCGGCACCCAGGGAGCAGACAGGCTAAAGGGATTTGCTCAAGGACCAAAACGGTAGGCCAGCTGCTGAGCCCGAGGACCACACTCACAACCCTGTCATCAATAGCCCGGTGCTCTTACCGCCGAGTCACCACGAACGCAGGTCCTCTTCTTCTTTGGATATGGTTCCCTACAAAACTCTGATCTGTTGTGTCGGCAAGCTAGTCAGCTAAGCTCTAAATAGCGCTAAACAGCCTGTTGGCATGTTAAGTTAGCACAGTGAGATGCTTTATGATCGGTGTCCACAGCAGTATGGTATTCCAGGTGGTCAATCAAGTGTTTCAAGTGGTTGCTGTGGTACCCCATGTGGTTTTGCACCCCATTCATTTGTATTGGGGAAAATAAAACTCTGCACGGATTCAATGTAAACCAAGTCCTTGGTTCATTGAAGAGAAACGGAGAGTACCGACTGATGAATGGAACCAGGTGTCTGATAAACAGCTACTCCGGGCAGCCTGAAAAAGGCCCCCAAGCCTAGCAGCAGATAACCTGATTAAGGACTAACAGCAGAACACTTCCCACACCCACTGTCAGCCATCTCCCACTGCTACCCAACCTGATTTCATTAGGATGTCTGTCTTAGCAGCACGCCACACTGTCCACAACTGCAAAAAAAAAGCACGGGAAAAAATTCAGCTGCAAAGCCGGAGTTTAAAAAACACAGCAATGGAGAGAGAGAGGGGGAGAGAGAGAGAGGGTCATAATGAAGAAGCTGTTAGATAGATGAGAAAAATGAACTAATACTGTCTGAATGGGGTGCATTGTCTAAGAACCTTGAAGCTGAATTGATGCTAAACTTTTTGTAAGAAGGATAAAATCCTTTCATTTCTTAAAGTAATGGATTGGTGGATACAACGCACAATAACGCAGAGTAACGTGGAGGAGCTTCTTCTTACTGTCCCTCGGCCCTCCTTCCTGCCTTCTTCTAGGAAACAACGATTCAAGAGGTTGAGTAGTGTTACAGTGCTGCATAATGCAGAACCATATCATAACAAATGACTCAGGCAGGCTAATCTCAACTGAATGGGGCACTTTAAGAGACGTACCCTCGAAATCAATTAACTGGGATTTGTTTGATGTAGTAAAATAATTGGATAGAAACTTGAAACAACTGAAAAATACTGTTTTATTTTGGTGATGCTGGCCATAAAGTCGACCAGCTTGGTCATGCCGGTCAACCATCTTATTCAGCTTGGTGATGCTGGCTATAAAGTCGACCAGCTTGGTCATGCCGGTCAACCATCATATTCATGCTGGCCATGCGAAACCATTAAACACAATTAAAAATATAGCCCATGCTGGTTAAAAGTTTGAGCTTGAGCTGACCATGTTGTTTTTATTTTCAGGCCAACAAAAACTGCAAATTAGATTACAAATTAGATTCCAATTAGACCCCATATTGAAGAATTAGTCAAATAAGTCTATGCTAAATGTAAATGTGGAGGTTTCTGACTCCCACTGTTTGAACTAGGAGGCGTGATTATGGACACTGTTTAGGCTAACCCCATCGTGTGGCGGCTGTAGGTTAGCATGGCTAGCTCTCGCTATGAGCTTATTACAGCCAGCAGGGAGATTACGCAGTTCTCAAGAGCGTTGTCCTGCCTGCTTTGCCACAGTTACAGCACAGAAGCAGTTTCTTCATTTAATGTTTTAATGAAGATATTGCACTAATGAGGACACAACAGGCCTACAAGCAGGCCTCTACCTACCATTGGTCAGACAGTGAATCTGCAGTAAATTTATGAAAATAAAGACAGACTTGAGAGACACATACGCCAGGAACAGCCGAAGCCGCTCTTCCATTCATATGTGAAATAGGTGGTGTTTCCATCCACTACAGTTCTGTGAAGAACGTAGGCCACCGTGATTAGGAGAGGCCTCCAAACCAGCGACGGAGGGATTTAACTCAGCCTTTGCTTTCAGCAGAATCGTTTTTTACAGCCGTCTGCCGTCTTTTTATGGCTGTGTTGTTTGCAATTCAGAGACGCCACCTAATGAGGGCTGGAGAGCCAGTCGTAGTTCTAGACCAGCCCTTTCAGGCCAGCAGTTCCAAGGCTTGACGTAGTAGAGTAGAGAAGCTAGCATTAGCGCCAAGTTGTTTTACTTGTACTAAATCTTAAAGCCGGCTAAACTAACCTAAACTAACTAAGCGGTCTGTTGTTCTCGCATTTAGAGTTTTCCATCCCAGCAAATCCAACATGACATCTTTAGGGATGAGTTGGGGAGTTGGGGATGATGAGGTGAGGTGGTGATCATCCAACATCCTGACCTCACTAACGCTCTCATCGCTGAATGCAATCAAATCCACACAGCGACACTCTACAGCAATTAGACAGCTAGTAGAAAGCCTCCTTCCCTGGACAGTAGAGACAGTTACTCCAACAAAAGCCACAAGGATAACCTCTTTTGATTTCAGAAGAAACAACGAATGAGGTGTCCCAATACTTTTTTTTGCCCATATAGTGTATGTGAAGGTGACCAGCAGTGTTTGATATATTGGAAAGGTAATTGTGCTCAGTATGACATAAATATGGAGCTTCTGGAGGGGCCTATATCACTAGACCGTGTATGAGTGTCACTGGACGTTCAGGATCGTGTGATTTGTCGTAAGTGTAACTTGTCTTAATTAAGCCACTATTCAAAAAACACTAATAACAGCAATATCCAACTCCGATCTGTGAAGAAACATGGCATGACCCCGCGCTCAAATTCTCTTCTGATAGTGATTGATGGAGCATGAGATGGATAATCACTTTCCCTCTGTTTCAAGGACTCTCTTTTATTAGCAAAGGCACGACTGAGGAGCCATTTTGACTCATTTCATTTACGCAGACACTTGGCCCAAAACGACATTGCTTGCTTGTAGCACTGAGGCTACCTAAGACTTTCAAGGCCATCTGCTTGTTTACCTTACCTTCTTTTAAAAAGAAAAAGAGAAGGTTGAGTCAAATACTGCTAGGATTTCACCTAGATTTCTGACCTCTATAATGTTTGATACTTGCAATTTTATGACTGTATCTGTTTACCTAAAGTGCTCAACTGAATTCTTAATAGTCTTACTTTTGAGCAGAAAAATACTGGCTGCTAGAAATTCTTACTTTACACACTTTATAAACACTGTGCCTTCCTGGCTAATCTTTATCAGGGAGCCAATACTTTTGGAGGGCAGTGCATGTATTGTATGCAGTTGCATTACACACTGATTAAAAAGTCATTCACATATAAACCAAATGAGTATAAGAATCAGATGTTCTCCTCACCTCAATTATAGTCAGTCAAGACATGTTTGGCGTCTTTACGTCTGAACTGGAGTTATGAGGCTAATGTAGCCACCACCACCAGCCACCTCCATTTGAACAAGGAGTTCATCATTTCGAGTCCAAGTAGGAAACTTCAACTGGAACAATCAGAATCAGAAATCAGAATCAGAAATACTTTATTGCTCCCAGGAGGGAAATTACAATTGTTACTGCTGCAACCATTCATGTAAGAAAAATCTATAAACACACTACAACATATATACTATAAATAAACAAAATAAACAAACAATAAATAAATAAATAAATAAAATAAATTTAGAACAAAGAGAGAACAAGAAAAAAAATAGCAAAACTTTAAATATAAATATACATAAATTATATGAATTTTAGTAAAGTGGCATAGTGGTAAAAACTGTGATAATAAATATGAGTATTTGAGTATATGAGTACCCTTTGTAAGTCGCTCTGGATAAGAGTGTCAGCTAAATGCCATAAATGTAAATGTAAATGTAAATAAATATGGAAAATTATTGCACCAACAAGTCGGATTTCCTACTCCGAAAGTTTGGAGAGCCTCACCAACCCCTAGTTCAAAAGTCAAGATGACTGCACTGCACATCAACAGTAGTAAAAGCAGCAGTGTTATAAAGTTTATTAGCACTTCTAGCTATTTGTGTCTCATTACCCCCTTTAAACAGCCTACGGCCCGCTGCCGGGCTGTTATTATACTGTGATATTACACTGTTATTACAGAAGTCTCTGTAGTTACTGAGTAATAAAAATTAAATGAAAGAAATTAAAACCTAAATGGACTCGTAACTATCTGCCACTATTAATATTGCCACTATTAACTATCTGTTGTATCTGGTTTGGTCATTTTTATCATTAAGGTTTAAATAGTTCTGATCAGAGGAGGATGGGTCGGGTCCCCCTTGTGAGTCTTGGTTTCTCCCAAGGTTTCTTCCTCCAGCTCTGAGGGAGTTCTTCCTTGCCACTGTCGTCGTTGGCTGCTCACTGGGGGTCTTTGATCCTTCATGTCTTCTTACGTTATTTTTTTTGTCTCTGTCTTTTATTAATTACTAATTATGTAAAGCTGCTTTGTGACGACAACAGTTGTAAAAAGCTATACAAATTAATCTGACTTGACTTGACTTAATACACCTTAATGTGTAATAAATATGTTTCCATGGTGTTTAGATGCGTAAAATACTGTATAATGCATTGTTATTACCTGGTATTGCTAACAGTGCTAGAACAGTGCTAACAATGATAACCTGTGACATAAAAAGTGGAACATATTTTGGTTACATTCAACATAAAACACCAGTAAAAGATCGTCAAATCACTTGTGGTAAACTAAATTAACAGACTTTTTAACTCGATTGCAGCCAAACAGCAATGTGTGCAACTTAAAGTAGCTGAATGCCTTCACTAGAAAGGGTGTCCACAAACATTTGGACATATAGTGTAATTTAGACTTGTAATCAGACAATGCTAATAGTGCACATAAGACTTCATTACTTGTCAGCTACATTAGCCTCGTAGCTCCACTGCTAAACCCAAGCCTACAGGAGGCGTCACCTGTCTGGAGGTATTGTGTCTGCCAGACATGAAAACAACACCCAGTACAGTGCCTGTCAAATTACTACCCAGCCACAGAACACTGAAGAGTAGAGTGGACCAGGGTAAAAGCTCTTTTGGAACAGGTACAAGTAAAGGTTTTCACACCCGCAGTGGTTAGTGTGTTGTATTGCTCTGCTCCTGCCCAGGTTGGCCCGCAGTGGCCTGCTGACCTCAGGGGTTGGATGCAGCAGAGCAGAGAATCGATTAAGCTGTAGGACACAAACCATCACATATCTCACTGTCACTGAAGGTAAAGGAATATACTGGTAATCTAAACATCACTGCTACACATAGTTTCGAGCACCAATCATTAAAACCCTTGCTGGTCAAGACCAGCTGGTCTATGATGGTCAAGGTGGTTAAAAAACTGGTCATCCAGGCAATCCTGGTCAGCATAGCATGCTGGTCAAACAGCTTGTTCATGCTGGTCTTGCGGTCGACCA
This sequence comes from Salminus brasiliensis, assembly GCF_030463535.1. Taxonomy (NCBI): domain Eukaryota; kingdom Metazoa; phylum Chordata; class Actinopteri; order Characiformes; family Bryconidae; genus Salminus; species Salminus brasiliensis. The sequence goes on from NC_132878.1 coordinate 90,829,852, forward strand.
GCTTGGTGATGCTGGCCATAAAGTTGACCAGCTTAGTCATACCTGGTTGACCAGGTTGTTCATGCTGGCCATGCTGGTTGACCAGGTTGTTCATGCTGGCCATGCTGGTAGACCAGGTTGTTCATGCTGGCCATGCTGATTGACCATCTTATTCATGCTGGCCATGCTGGTTGACCAGGTTGTTCATGCTGGCCATGCTGGTTGACCAGGTTGTTCATGCTGGCCATGCTGGTTGACCAGGTTGTTCATGCTGGCCATGCTGGTAGACCAGGTTGTTCATGCTGGCCATGCTGGTTGACCAGGTTGTTCATGCTGGCCATGCTGGTAGACCAGGTTGTTCATGCTGGCCATGCTGGTAGACCAGGTTGTTCATGCTGGCCATGCTGGTTGACCAGGTTGTTCATGCTGGCCATGCTGGTTGACCAGGTTGTTCATACTTGTCATGCTGGTCAACCATCTAATTCATGCTGGTCTTGCGGTCGACCAGCTTGGTGATGCTGGCTATAAAGTCGACCAGCCTGCTCATGCCGGTCAACCATCATATTCATGCTGGCCATGCTGGTTGACCAGGTTGTTCATGCTGGCCATGCTGGTCAACCAGGTTGTTCATGCTGGCCATGCTGGTCAACCAGGTTGTTTATGCTGGTCATAACAGTCAATCAGCTTGGTTTTGGGTTGATCATTCTTATAGACCAGCTAAACCATCAAACACAAACAAAAATATAGCCCATGCTGGTCAAAAGTTTGATCTTGAGCTGACCATGCTGTTTTTATTTTCAGCAGGGTAAACAATCAGGCCAACAAAAACAGCATGACTGCAAATTAGATTACAAATGAAATTCCAATCAGACCCCATATCAAAAACATTGTCTGTGCTGAATGTAAATGTGGAGTTTTTGGACTCCCACTGTTTGCACTAGGAGGCGTAATTATGAACAATGAGCCCATAGTAGCAACGATAGTAGCGCTACTCAACTTATAACTGGCCAGAGGAGAATCAACGTAATTTTGAAGCAAAAAAGCTAAAAATGCTTCAAAATGCTGCTTTAATTGGGAAACTTAATTATCACCACTGCATTAAAATGAACCCCATCGCGTGGAGGCTGTGTGTAAGCGTGGCTTCCAAATGGAGCTTGTTACAGCCGCCAGGGAGATGATTAAAATAATACAGGTGTGAATTCTGTGATTTCTACACACAGCACTTCACACTTATGATAAAAATCAGGAAAAAAAATGGTGCTGGTTTCAGTTTTCTGCTAAATTAAATTAAATTAAATTATTATTATTATAATAAATAAAAAGAAGCTAAATAATTTCAGGCTGTTTTTATAATAATTGCATAATTGGATACATAATATATTTATCCAAGATTCAGTGATTTCACTTGGCAATATATACTTTATTGGAATTAAAAATGTTGCAGTATAATAATGTAGAAGAATTTCATGTGGTAACAAACAGTCTGAAGCATTTATTGCTCCTCGGCTCCCCCTACAGTCGGGAAGTATAGTTCTCGCTTTGAGCCATCACTAAAGGACACACTTTACACATGCATTTCTCAACAAGCTGATAGATAGAGTTGCTGGAAGTGAGAGAAGCCTGTGAACTGAGATGGCAGATTAATACTACAGGCGTTTACACAAATATGACAGGGTTCTTATCATTACGCAGTTCTCAGAAGCATTGATCTGTCCGCTTTGCCTCAGTTACACAGAGCAGTTTGTGGTGTGTTGAGCCCAGAGTAGAGAAGAAACAACATGATTTTAAGCTTAAAAACCTAAACATTCTACATATTGCTGCTTTAATTGGAAGGCTTAATTATTAACACTGCATTAAAACTAACCCCACTGTGAGGAGGCTGTAAGTTAGCATGGCTAGTTCTTACTGTAAGTTGTACACATGCTTCAAAATGGAGCTTATTGCAGCCAAGAGGAGCATAATTAAAATAATATAGGCATGAATTCTGACTTCCACACACATCTAAGTCATTCAACATATAGCAGATAATTCTGCTGGTTTTATGAACAGTTTGTTGGGTTTACCATTATAAAAACATTTACTAAATTAAATTATTTAAAACATTTATGGCATTTATGGCATTTATATTTACATTTATGGCATTTAGCAGACGCTCTTATCCAGAGCGACTTACAAAGTGCTTTGCTATTTACCCAAGAAAAACCTCAGCTAGTTTGAATAAACCAATAAATCAAAGATACCTCTAAGCTTAGACTAAACACAAGTCAATAAGGCGACCATAGTACTCTAATCGTCCAAGTACTCTCAGAACAGGTGGGTCTTCAGTCTGCGTTTGAAGACAGCGAGTGACTCGGCCGTTCGGACACCCTGGGGAAGCTCGTTCCACCACTTTGGTGCCAGGACAAAAAAAAGCCTGGACGCTTGTCTTTCGCGGATTTTGAGGGATGGTGGGTCGAGCCGAGCCGTACTTGAAGCTCGAAGGGCTCTTGGTGCAGACCGGCTTTTGACCATTGCCATCAAGTACGGAGGGGCTGGTCCATTTTTGGCTTTGTAGGCCAGCGTCAGGGTTTTGAATCTGATGCGCGCAGCAGCTACAGGAAGCCAGTGAAGAGAGAACGCAGCAGTGGAGAGACATGGCTGAATTTCGGGACGTTGAAGACGACCGGTGCTGCTGCATTCTGAATGAGTTGCAGGGGCCTGATGGTGCGCAGAGGAAGACCAGCCAGAAGAGAGCTGCAGTAGTCAAGTCTTGAAGTGACGAGAGACTGAACGAGCACCTGGGTGGCCTCTCTAGAGAGGAAGGGTCGAATTCTCCGGATGTTGTCCAGGTGATGGCAAGATCGCTTTTTGGTCCAGCAGTTCCCGGGATGTACAGCAGCTCCGTCTTGCTGGGGTTGAGTTTGAGGTGGTGAGCCGCCATCCAAGAAGAGACGTCGGCGAGTCATGCTGAGATACGGGCAGAAACCTGTGTGTCAGACGGTGGGAAAGAGAGCATGAGTTGAGTGTCGTCGGCGTAACAGTGGTAAGAGAATCCATGAGAGGATATCACTTTACCAAGAGAGCTAGTGTAGAGTGAGAAAAGAAGAGGACCAAGAACTGAGCCTTGTGGAACGCCAGTGGAGAGACTACAAGGAGCGGACGTGTCGCCCTGCCACGTTACCTGGTATGAGCGTCCCTGCAGGTATGATGCAAACCATCGTAATGCAGAGCCGGTAATTCCAAGGCCGACAAGGATAGACAGGAGGATCTTGTGGTCCACTGTGTCAAAAGCTGCGGAGAGGTCAAGAAGGATCAGAACCGAGGACAGTCTGGCAGCTTTAGCTGCATGGAGCTTCTCTGTAACTGCAATGAGAGCAGTTTCAGTAGAGTGTGCAGCCTTGAAGCCAGACTGGTTAGTGTCCTGTAGATTGTTCTGAGTGAGAAAGAGAGACAAAACTGTGTTAAATGATTGTAAATAATCCTAAAAAGTTCTTATAATAATCTCATAATGGGATATATAGAATTTTTAGCCAAGATTTAAGGTGAATTAACTCAATATGTATTACTCAATCAAGATATACTGTATTATTTATTACATAGAATTACTGTATTATTTATTATTTAGAAAAATATCAAGTGAAAAACGTTAACTGGTTTTATTGAAACATTTATCAACATCAAAGATTTCACATGAACTTTTTTCCACAGTATTCATCTGCAACTTTAAAAGGTACACTACATGTCCAAATGTTTGTGGACACCCCTTCTAACAAATGCATTTAGCTACTTTACGATGCACAGATATGTGAATGCACACACACACAGCTTGTCTAGTCCCTTTAGAGAAGTACTGCCAATAGAATAGGACTCTCTGGAGCAGATAAACATAAACCTATGGTCACCATGCTGCCTAATGCCAGGTGTGGGCTAGAGGGGTATAAAGCCCCCCAGCATTGAGCTGTGGAGCAGTGGAACTCCTAACATTTCTGGAATGATGGCTGGTGCTCCATCCAGTACTTTTGGGATGAGTTGAGGAGTTAAGGATGAGGTGGGGTGGTGATCATCCAACATCCTGACTTCAGTAACGCTCTTGTTTGTAAATGCAATCAAATCCTCACAGCAATGCCCCTCCAAAATCTAGCAGAAAGCCTTCTTCTATGGACAGTAGAGATAGTTACTCCAACAACAGCAGGATAACCCCTTCAATAAAGAAACAATGAAATGAGCAGGTGTCCCAATACTTTTTTCCCATGTAGTGTATGAGAGATTAGACAGCGATGGAATAAACATGTGAGCACTATGTTAGAAAGACCAAATTCAGAGGAATTAAGATGGCTGAACCGCAGAAGATGTTTTGTACGCTGGTGCTGAAGCGCCTCCTCAGATCGATAGACTACGTAAGCGGGGTGTAGGATAGAGCTGTCTCCATTTCGCAAGATGTTTCTCCCCCCCTCTAAAGCCTTATTTTCCATTTGCGTCTCCTCTGTACCAGGAAAAAAGACCATCAACACCCAAATAGTAATATTCAGAGCATCTAACAGGCAGTGATAGTGAAACTCACAGGGGTAAACCTGATCGATAGGGCCGTACTGCTGGGGGGTTTCGGTAATGTAACCGAATCCAGGCTCGCTCATTAGCAGCCTGCTCTGGCCAGGCTTGGGGGCTTGAGAAGCCCGCCTTCATGCAGATGAGCCGAAACCTGAGGAGCTTGTGAGGGGAACAGTTAGAGCAAGACTAATGAACAATCTCTCTCTCTCTCTCGCTTTCTCGCTCTGCGTCTCTTTCTTGGCTCGTTCTCTGGCTTTTCTTCTCCTGGCTTGGCTTTTCGTCTCCAGCTTGGTTTCCCCTCTTACCTTCTGATCGCTAGCTCTCCTGAACCTCTTACACTCCAGGCTGATTTTTTATTTGGTTAATTAATTAATCATAGGTCATTAATTCACCTAACTTTCCTCTTTCTCCAAACATACTATCATCTAAAACGTGCCTGAGGATTGCTATGTGAACTATATGTCCAAATGTTTGTGGACACCCTTTCTAATGAATGCATTGATTCAACTACTTCAAGTTGCACCTATTTCTGACACAGATGTGCAAATGCACACATACCACATGTCCAGCCCCTGTAGAGAAGTACTGCCAATAGAATAGGACTCTCTAGAGCAGATAAACATCAACCTGTTGGCACCATGCTGCCTAATGCCAGGCGTGGGCTAGAGGGGTATAAAGCCCCCCAGCATTGAGCTGTGGAGCAGTGAAACTACTATGTGTTCTCTGAAATGATGATTGGTGCTCCATACAATACTTTTGGGATGGGTTGGGGAGTTCCATATGAGATGTGGTGGTGATCATCCACTATCCTGACCTCACCAATGCTCCTATCGCTGAATGCAATCAAATCCTCACAGCGATGCTCCTCCAGAATTAGTAGAAAGCCTTCTTTTCTGGACAGTAGGGACAGTTACTCCAACAAAAGCAGGATAAACTCTTTTTTAGAGTTGATAGAAAAGGTGTCCCAATACTTTTGTCAAAATAGTATCTTTTGAAGACTGAGGTTTTTGTGAGACAAAAAATTTAACTGTATGTCTACTGCAGGCATTACATAGCTGTGCCTATAGTTTATTATATTTAATAAACTCTAATGCCAGGTGTGGGCTAGAGGGGTACAAAGCCCCCCAGCATTGAGCTGTGGAGCAGTGGAGGAACTGTGTTCTCTGGAATGATGGATGATGCTCCATCCAATACTTTTGGGCTGTGTTGTTGAGTTGGGGATTATGAGGTGGGGTGGTGATCATCCAACATCCTGACCTCACCATCGCTCCTGTCTCTGGATGCATGAAAGTGTATGAAAGGTATGTAGTTTTGGAAGTGAGAAAGGTAGAGCGGTGGAGAGTTGGCCTATTGAAGCCCCATTTCAAACTTCAGGCTCTTTTCTTTTGCTCTGTGTTTCTTGTTCTTGTTGTTTTAAAAGACATTTAATTTTTATGTAAGAGATTTATTCTCCAGATTTTACCTTTAAACAGCCTTTCAGCAGCCTTTAACAAAAGAACCAGAGAAATGAGTACAGGCCAAGGCTGTGGGTTACCTTTAATGAAGCATAATGCTCTCAGTGTTTATTCAGCATGAATATGTCTTGTATTTTTGATCAACTGAGGTCCAGTAAGATGAGGGTCATAGTTGATTTTTTTTTAAATGACCATTTTCCAACCTGTCTGTATCCTTTCTCTATTTTTATAGAATTAAACTCCACGTTTAATGAATAATATATTGCTGCTGTCAGACAAAAACCCATATCTCCAAAATAGCAGCTTCACAGGAGAGGGAAAATATTCTTATCTTTCAGTGGAAGTCAGTGATGCAATGTATGGATGTATGCAATGAAAGGTGTCTCAGACCACAGTCCAGTCCAAGAAAATACCCAGAGTAGAAGTGAAATGAGCAGCAGGAGCTTGTGGGTACAAAACAATATTTTCTAATACTAAAGAAACCTTATATATATATATATTTATTTATTTATTTATTTTTTATTTTTTTTATTTTTTTTATGCGGCATTTAGCAGACGCTCTTATCCAGAGCGACTTACAAAGTGCATAGCTATTTACTCAAGAAAACCTTAGCTAGTTAGAATTGACTAATAATTCAAAGATACCTTTAAGCTTAGACATTACTAAACACAATACAATATACACATTATATACACAATATATACATTAATATATAAAATGTTCTAAATGCTTAATTTAGCATTTTTACTGCTTAATAATGTAGTAGTGAGCAGCCAGTTAGAAACTATTACAGGCTTAAAAAGGCATAGTAATGTCCCCTACATTCAAGATTTACATTTTCACGAAGTGTCTCGTTACATCTTGAAGCCACGGCTGCCTCAGATGCAAGGTTCAGACTCCCTCTCTAGTAAAAAAAAAGCATTTCTAATTGGCTAAATCATTTGATGATAGTTTACAATAAAGCAGAGCATAAGGGCCCAAGGCCCTCAAGAAAATTGGACATTGGAGGACTTGATGGATTAGAACTTGCCATTAAAAGGTTCAGGGTCATGTCCTATTCACTGGCAAAGATAAAATGTTCCTCTGTGATCCTAGATGAGCCTTGAAGGAATTGGCAATAACAAACCACTTCTGCCATCTTTTTCGTGTGTATTTAAATCTATATAGTTTAGAGTTTTGTCATTGTTGTTTACAGCCCTTTGAAACGGTAAGTCTGGGTCCTGTATTGCAACTCAAAGCTCCATTGCTCTAGGTGTGTACACTAAAGGTACCTATACAGCTCTATCCTTGCAATAAAGAATGTATAATAAACATTCAAGCAGGAGGCGGCTATTTATGTTCTGATAACATCTGCCCACGCGTCAGTATCCAACCAACACTGTCAGAATGAGGGTACCGCTAAGTACAAGATACAAAGTCTTGAAGGCCCAATTGTGGACCCAATTGTGGACAACAGTGTTGCAGGTAAAGGTTGGGGTCGGTGTTGGGTACTGCAGGTTTAGTTTGGGGTCGGTGTTGGGTACTGCAGGTTTAGTTTGGGGTCGGTGTTGGGTACTGCAGGTTTAGTTTGGGGTTGGTGTTGGGTACTGCAGGTTTAGTTTAGGGTTGGTGTTGGGTACTGCAGGTTTAGTTTGGGGTCGGTGTTGGGTACTGCAGGTTTAGTTTAGGGTTGGTGTTGGGTACTACAGGTTTAGTTTGGGGTCGGTGTTGGGTACTGCAGGTTTAGTTTAGGGTTGGTGTTGGGTACTACAGGTTTAGTTTGGGGTCGGTGTTGGGTACTGCAGGTTTAGTTTGGGGTTGGTGTTGGGTACTGCAGGTTTAGTTTAGGGTTGGTGTTGGGTACTGCAGGTTTAGTTTGGGGTCGGTGTTGGGTACTGCAGGTTTAGTTTGGGGTTGGTGTTGGGTACTGCAGGTTTAGTTTGGGGTCGGTGTTGGGTACTGCAGGTTTAGTTTGGGGTCGGTGTTGGGTACTGCAGGTGTAGTTTGGGGTTGGTGTTGGGTACTGCAGGTATAGGGTGGGCCAGTGATGCAGAGATGAGGTATGAACGGTGATGGGCACTGATTGTAATGGGGTTGGGGTGGTGTTGGGTACTGTGGGTATGGGGTGAAAAAAGGGGGTTGAAGCATGTGGGAATGAAGCTTGGTGGGTGATACAGGTATGGGGTGGGGCAATGGGCACTGCGTAAATTAAGTGGGGATGGTAATAGGCACTGTGTAAATAAGGTAAAGATGGTGATAGGGACTGAGTAAATGAGGTGGGGATGTTGAAGGGTAGTGTGGACATTGATAAGTCATGTGGGAAAGAGGTAGGAGCAGTGATGGGTACTGATTGCAATGAGGTTGGGGTATTGATGGGTACTGTAGGTATGGAGTGGAAAGAAGGTGAAGCATGTGGGATGAGGTGGGTACTGCAGTGATGGGGTGGCAGTGATAATGGGTACAGCAGTTATAGGGTGGTGGCGGTGATGGTACTGTGGGGATGAGGTGGGTATGGTAATGAAGCGCTCTCACGTTCATCAATGTACTCCATTATTTTACTCAATCTGACCCTTATTCTACTTCTATTTAATTACTTTAGAAGAGGAGTGAGGAGAGAGGAGTCTCCTCCCCCACTCTGAGGCAGATTTTCCTGCCAGTCAATGGCTTTTTCAAAGGCGGTCTCTGTACCCGGGTCTCTGTAAGGCTGCTTCGTGTAAACACCCATTGTAAAAAAAGCTCTATACAAGTAAATTTGAATTGAACTGAATCAAGTACATTCAGAGCGTTACTGTTTTCAGTGTTTCCTGGAAGCGAAAGTTCTATCGTCAAGATTCAAGACTATTTTTTGCCAGTAAATAAGAGTTTTTTTTTAATTCTATTATGACTTACACAAGGACAGTATGGCTATTTACTCTCACAGATCCACCACCACAATGTACTACTATAGACTATAGAGCCTTACACATACTTAACTTTCTAATGGATGTCCTTGCAAACGAGCGGTAAGCCATGGAACAAATAGCTATCCTAAGCCATTGTGTAATGCGCAGGGTGGACAAGCTAGACGGTTTTGCGCTAAACACTACTCAAGCACGTGACTGTGTGCGTTTTGATTAGCTGATGGCATAGCCGATACGTCAACTAATGGTTAAACAATCCACTTCATTATTCCATGATTTATTGTAATCTAATGGATAATGTTTTATTCAGGAGGTCAACTCAAGATTCAGGGAAAGGTCCTGTTGTCAATAAAAGATCTCTAAAACTCACGATGCTATGGGATGTGTGTGGCTTTTGAAGACGAAGCTACGCCATGACCTCTGAAGCGTTCCAGTTTCCTAGCATTAGATTGCGTATTTTACATTAGGAACTGAACCAAGCTTAAAATCTTCCTCATACTGTAAATGCAGTGAATCGGCCAAGACATGCTTGCTTCTTTAGTATTGCACTGCAGCTACAAAGCTAATGTAGCTAATACAGCAAATGTAGCTAATGTGATGTAGCTTCCTTGTAAGAAACAGAAGCAAAGTGAGAGGATACCATATTAAAATGAACTCAAGGACTGGACAAAAATGTAAGTAAAAAAAAAGTATTGGGACACCTGCTCATTCATTGGTTCCTGTGGATTCAAGGGTATTAAAAAAGAGATTATCCTGTTTTTGACTCCACTGTCCATGGAAAACAAGTGTTTCTCTTAGATTTTGAAGCACTGCTGAGAGGATTTGATTGTATTCAGTGACAAGAGCGTTAGTGAGACCCGGATGTTTGATGATCACCGCCCCACATCATCATCCCCAACTACCCACAACACATCCCAAATGTATTGGATGGAGCCCCGTCCATCATTCCAGAGAACACAGTTCCACTATTCCACAGCGCAATGCTAGTTTTCTGTCCTGCACCGAAGTGGTGGAACGAGCTTCCCCAGGGTGTCCGAACAGCAGAGTCGCTCGCTGTCTTCAAACCCAGACTGAAGACCCACCTGTTCTAAGACTGCTTTCCGCCTCCTAGTGGATATAGTTACAATCCTTCAGATAGACGAAAGGTACGCAGAAGAGTCAGTGATCAATACTGCTTGCATAGCTGTTGTGTAAAATATATATATGTGGTGGTAAAGGGCAGGTATATTGCAGCCCTAAGCTGGACATTAGCAACAGGCATCAGTGTCTTTAGGTTGCCAGCTATTCAACACCAGAATCAATATTCTCTCATAAGATGATTCATTTTTATTTTCTGCTGTCTGCAGGCAATGTATTAAATCTTTTGGCGCCGTGGTGCATTTAGAAAGCAGCCCAAAATATTTTGGCCCCCGCAAATGTATTATTTCCACTGATATAGGATTTGTGAGATGTATTTGTATCTGCAGCATGCAGGAAATCTGCACGGGGAATCTGAGTGTCTAGTTGCAGCTGACACTCCTTCTACTTAGTGTTTAATATGGTTTACAGACTGTTCAGAAGCTTCACTACCATGGCTTTTCTAGATCTTGGTGCTAGGACTTCTAGAGTTCACCCTTACTTTCTAAGTTTGCACCTATGCTTAGATAAACACCTTCATTTTTTAACAGGAACCTTAGCTCAGACAGAACCAGATCAGACAATAGTGTCCCACTGAGATGTTTTACCATTTAAAATGTAAAGGTAAAGGTGCACGTATTTGTCACTGTACACTGTACAGCGAAATGTGTCCTCCACATTTAACCCATCTGTGGTCGTGAACACACACACACACACTAGTGAAGTAGGGGCAGTGAGTACACACACACCCAGAGCGGTGGGCAGCCAACTCCAGCGCCCGGGGAGCAGAGAGGGTAAAGGGCCTTGCTCAAGGGCCCAACAGTGGCAGCTTGCCGAGCCCAGGAATCGAACCCACAACCCTGTTATCAATAGCCCGGCGTTTAAAAATCAGATCCAAATATGGTTACACATTTTGTAAAAGTGTAGCCTGCTTAAGCCCAGCAATCAAGATTACAACCAATGGATTTAAGCTACAAAGAGCAGACTTTCCAAAGACAGACTTAATATTTGCTGAATGGTTTGGTTAAATGTTTTGATTGAATCCAGCGTACGTCTTAAAGGACATCTTCAATATCTGTTTCATTAAAGAAACAATAAGCAAGCTAGTAAAATAGACAGGTTAGCTTAAAGTCATTTGCTAGCAGGCAGCTGGTGTGATCCCAGGCAGCACTAGTGGCTAATTGTATATTGTATATTCTCCCTGCTGCTAGAAAGCTTATTACTCCGCAGGCTTTCATTCATATCGGCCTTCTTTTGTAATGTGGCAAGGATCCAAGAAAGCATAACTGGCTTCTCTGGTCTCTCCGGCTGGATGGCCTCCCTCTCCCCCCATTATTCAATGCGATGCTAGCAGGTAAAAAGAAGCAGTTGCCTGGCTTCACATGACTTGAATGAAGCACATGCTACCCAAATAGCAATCGCTCATAGAATAGATGTTAAATCAAAGTTTAAACTGCCAACATTAACGTCTTTGAATCAACGTTTAAATGTAATGTAGTTTCATCGTCACTTTTGCACCCTGAGTTAACCCCTTAATTCAGAAAGGCTTAAGGCTTAAGATGTATTAATCAGTAACTACAGGGATGTCTGTACAAACCGCTGGAGCTAATCTTTGGTAAAATATGTTTGTAATAACATAGGCTTAGAAATGACCTTTCTGAAAGACCTTTTAGAAATCCTACTATATATACAGATACCTTTATATATACCTTTTGTGAAAAGCAGAATATGGGAAAGAAAAGTGAAGAGACTTTATCAAGTGTAGCAGTTTCAGTAATATCAGTAAACATCAGCCCAGTAAAATGGTATTACATCTGCTTAAATATCTGCATAAATACATACATTTTTGCATAAAACCCATTCTAATTAATTTAACAGGGAAGCTTTGAACTTCTGCTGCTGCTTCTTGTGCTACTCACTAAAAGTTACTTTCATGGTGCAAAATGAAAATATTGAGAATTAAAACTATGTAATATGATCACAAACCAATCACATGCTAAACTACGTCAAATATCCATGTCATATTTTATCCTGCATAAGCTTGTTCTTCACTCTGCCCTATGTTAATGTTCAGGCCCTCAGTTCCAGATCAGGAGGCGCCGCAGCACTTGTCTGGGAACCTGTTCTTCCTAAGCAATCCGGTGCTCAGGAGAGCCTACAACACATTCAAGGTAAGAAAGCTGCCGTATCGTATTAAAGAGCTTCTCCAAAAAGCTTGACCGTGTAAAAAGGGTCAAATATTTTACAACTGTCAAATATGATCATTTCTGAATTTCTAAATCGTACTATCCATAGTAACATTAGCTAGCTCCTCATGCTTAAATCCAAAATCAGAAGCAGAAGCAGAATCTCTTTATTTTGCTGAGTATGTCACATTCAAGGCATTTAGCAGACGCTCTCATCCAGAGCGACTTACAAAAGTGCTTCACTATTTACCCAAGAAAACCCTCAGCTAGTTTGAATAGACTAATAGTTCAAAGATACTCTAAGCTTTAGACATTACTAAACACAAGTCAATAAGGTGACCATAGTACTCTGCTATTCGCCCAAGTGTTCTCGGAAGAGGAGGGTCTTCAGTCTGGGTTTGAAGACAGCGAGCGGCTCTGCCGTTCAGACACCCAGGGGAAGCTCGTTCCACCACTTTGGTGCAGAACAGAAGAAAGCCTGGACGCTCATCTTCCGCGGATTTTGAGGGATGGCGGGTCGAACCAAGCCATACTTGAAGCTCAAAGGGCTCTTGGTGCAGATCAGCTTTTGATCATTGCTACACATACAAGGCATTTTACTTGGTGAGAGCAACACAAGTATAACATGTAACAAGCTCATAGACTGTTTAGTATTACACTAAGAGAGAAACAATAAATAGAATTAAGACTATTAAGTTTGAAAAGTAATAAAAGTACTAAAGAGCTGTAAAAAAAACTGTAATCAGAAATCTGTACTTATACAAGTATGAATACTGCATATCCATATTTAGCCTGAGTCGACATATATATACAAATTGTTATGTACAGATAATGATATAAACATCTACAGAAAATTAACATCTGTACAGCTGTGCAAATAATCATAGGGCAAATGTTATGCAAAAAGGTCAACTAATGTATACGTTGCGCTAGACTGATAATATCAGAGCAATAAAAGTCATTAATTTACAAAGTAATTAACAGCTGAAGACATAGCTAATATTAGCTAGTGCTCGTTAGCTAGGGAAAATCTACAGTTACAACCAGGCATTTTGCCACAGTATAATGTAAAGATGATTTAGTTATGCTTTAAAATAATTAATATTCATTTAGAACTGGTATGTATTTCCAATAGTCACTCAGAAATGACCTCAGAGGCAGCAGTTGGCTAGGTCTAGGTCTACTTGTCCTCTGTCACGTGATGTGTATTCAGTGTCATTGCCGGCAATGTTAGAAACCAGACACTTTCATCGCTACCTGACCGTTAATCCAACATAGTACTGATATCAAAATTTCAACCAAATGTTGATTCTGATCGAAAATCAATGGCGTATCAACATCACCTAACTTTGTGAGTACCCTCTCAGCACTGGTAGCATCGCTGATATTGGAAGTACTAGCTAGCAGGTGGGAAGCGACAGTGGCGAAATTGGGAAGGAAACTTTTTGAGGCGTCATTTACTTTATCAAAACATCTGTATAGTTTTCTTGGCCTGATGGCTCATGCTATCAATGTTATCATCCAGTTAGTGTTATCGGTCTGGTGAAATGTACGGCCTATGTGATTGCCTAAAAATTTGGAGCTACATGAAGCAAAGATGGTGATTCCAAAACACATACTTCAAGAGTGAGTGTGCCACTGAGCAAATCCCATTGAAATGAATAGCCGCTAATGCAAATAACACGTCTGCTGGTAGAGTATTACCTCAGTGCTTGCTACAGGGCTTGTTTGAATGGTAATGTGGTGACTGTATTTGTTCTCCTCCCCTGCCGGGCTGGTCTGCTCTGACGTCTTTGGTCCAAAGGCAGCTCATCTAACATTTAAGATGACAGTTAGCGTGAGGTACCTAGCATTTTGTAAATGGCAGCACTTTTTGTTGAGCTAAACCCCTTCCTTTGTAATGCTTTGAAGGCAGGTCATTCCTTCTGTGACATTGTAATATAGGTATTCACATGGGTGACTTCAGCCAGTGCAACAGCTTCTATGATTACGATGCCATGCAGACCAACTCAATGGGGGGGACCGTCGTAGCCACCACGCCGCATTCCCAAAGCAACCGTGTTGGCGGGACCTCCTACCGACAATCTGTACAGCAAAATCTAACGAAAAGTGACTGAAGCTATTGAAATCAATCACATCCATTCTGTGCAATTCCACAGTTTCCGTTTCTGGAATTTAAGGAGCCTTGTACCGAGACCAGAAAACCAAACTGTAAGACGGAGTGCTTTTTTATATTTTCACCATCCGTCCCTGGTGCCTGCTCGCTCTCTCATAGGAATTACTCAGGATTAGCTGTTTGGCATGGGCAGGCGATCTTGGTGAAGTTCAGCGCTGCGCTAAAGTCGGCATAAGCAGGCAGGAGAGGTCCAAGTGTGCAGGATGTGAGGAGAATGTGAGATGTTTCATCATAAGAGCTGTGAGGAGTCTGCTTGGTAAGCTTTTCAGCATGAGACCCTGCTCCGCTCAGAGCCAGCAAGACCGCAGAGTCGGCCCGGGGGAATACTCCGCAGATGGGGGCATGACGTGGTACACTTGTTCCCCTCTTAAAAGCACAGCCCTGTGTTTGTGTGCCTCTAGAATTCAATTTACTCTCCTTCTCTTTCATGTGAGTGTGTAGTTCAGTGGTGGTGTGTGCAGGGGTGAGAAGATGGTCATGGTCAAAGACATGGGTTACTTTCAGCAGAGCTACAGGTTAAGGTTGAACCATAATGGATACAATTAAGAATATTATTGTAAAGTTATAGCTAATCTACCTTTAGCTCTAAACGAGCTAGGATCTGGAATGTCACTTTAATTTGAGTGACTGTCAAGAGGCCCTCACAAAGACATGTCTGGGGCAATGAAATTCCCTTTACCTCATGTCAAAATGAGCAAATTGGATTCGCTATTTGTATTTTTGTAAATAATACAGCCATAAACTGCACATTTTAATGTCTTAATACTTGTATCAGTCCAACTTAGGGAAGGTATTATAGGCTGCTATCACCTAATCACCTAATTTTAAAGACGTACCATCTTGCAAACCAAGCCAACAAGCAGCTGTGAAGCCCAATCCTACGTCCCCATCCTGATCTCACTCTCCAAGGACCCTCCAAGGTAGATCTGACCATCCATTTGTAGCACTGTTGAGCAAATTTTAAACAAAGACACACACACACACACACACACACACACACACACACACACACATACACACACAAAAGTGCATGAAGAAGAATTGCTAAAACAGAGCTGGGGGATGGAGCAGGGTTCTCGTAAAAATATGCCAAGTTTAGACTGGTGTACTTGGTAAGTTAGACTTGAGAGGACGCTGTACGGTAATTCTGCAGTTGGAACAGCAGTGTGAGCACAATGCATTCTGGGATATTTGGATGTGCCAAGTTAAGTCATGTCCTGGTGCATCCTCAATAACTTGGCCTGCAACTCATGACATGAAGTCCACAGGAACACGAGTATAGAGACGAACGCAGACTGAGCATCAGCCCTGGAACTATAAGGTAGGTATAAGGGTTAAGATTGGGTATAGGTGTAGATTAAGGTGTAGGTTATCCCCTTAACACTCCAAGCCTTATAGAAGGTTCGGCCTTCCGGCGGGCCCAAGGAAAACCCTAGGGGTCAAGGTTAGGTTCAGACTAGATTTTTGCTGTGCTGTCCCCCCTCCCCCCACCCGTGTTGGATAAAGGAAAGGGAAAAGGCATACATCACTCTGAACATAGGCTGCATTTCTGGGCTGAAGTCGAAGGGTCCTTCACTTTGGAACAGCCTTCAATGGCGTAGCGACCGAGAAATGCAGCCTAACTGCTCTGCAGCCTGGGGTCTGAAATGCAGCTAATATGTACTCTGCTACATTATCATGAACTATTACACTATCAGTAATGACTATGTGGTGCACAGTCTCACATCCCCACCCTGATTTTTCTGGTTTCCGGTTGCGTCCGATTTTCGTGGCGTTATTAGATCAATCCTATGTATCGGAGCTGTCAAGCAACAACTCTGGGAGAACTCAAAAGGCTTCGGTAGAGAAGCATGTGCCTGACTCTGTGTGGTGTTTTTGTATGTTTATCATATATTCATCCTTAAATATATTCATACATGAATGCGTCAAATCTTGCACAAACCGGTACTGATATTAGCGACGGGTTTTGTGGTTCAGTGTGTGTGTTGAATGGTGATGAAAATTGCCAGCCGAGCTACTAACCCAGACCTGGAAACCAGAAGAGGATGCAAAGCCAGTGCTTTTATAGAGTGATAACTCTGTGGTTTTAAATACATTGTTAAATATGAATAAATTATGAATTGAGTACACTTATATTGGAATGAAGAACATATATAATAGTTTCTGCATGTAGCAGATCACTACTGAGAATTACTGCCAATAGAATAGGACTTAACAAAAACCTATCTGCACTATGCCTAATGCCAGGTGTGGACTAGAGGGGTATAAAGCCCCCCAGCATTGAGCTCTGGAGCAGTGGAAGAACTGTGTTTTCTGGAATGATGGATGATGCTTCAT